>NW_013665796.1:314283-339471 GCF_000517525.1 Limulus polyphemus | reverse complement strand
GGCTTTTCATTATGGGATTAGGCCTATGTTTAAGACAAAACGTACAAACTCTCTGTAGCGGGATTAACTCATGTTTAAGATAAAATGTAGAAACTATCTATGGTGGGATTATCTCATGTTAAAGCTAAAAGGTACAAACTTTTCATGGTAAGATTAACTCCTGTTAAAGATCCAAGTTTTAGGCCTTTCGTCTGAGACACTACTCATATAAGACCAATGTTACCTTAAAAGAAGTTAGCCGTAGGCAAGTATTAATTTAAGGACATTTTTAGTTATTAAGCTTTTTTACTTTTTTACGTATTAACCTACTGATCATTCTGTTTGCACGTCTATTTGTGTTTCTAGAAAAACAAAAACAACGAAGATACAAGCCGTATTTAAATACTCAAAACACGAGAAGACAAAAGGTCAGTTCGACAAAAGATGTAGTACTACAGAGATGAGAAATTTAAAATTTTCCATTTATTGTGATTATATGTCTGCATTTAGCCGCCAGAAGTATAATAATAGAAGCCAATATAATTTCTATCCTTAAATCTGCACGTGACTCTCATCATTATATCAACATATTTTGTCAAATTATACTTCTGGAGTAATGAAATCAAAGTGAAGACGAAGTTTCTGACAATAATTAGTGCCAGGAAAAAAACATTAAAACAAACGTTGTTATTTCTTTCACAATATTTGCGTTGAATAGATTAATGCATGTCTTAATGACGGGCATCATAAGAACAGCTGTGCGAAGAGCTTCTGACAGTTTATTCTTAGCTGGTCTCTGCCGTGTTTGTAGATGATTGATTAGTCTTCTTCCCAAGGAATAGAGATTTATAAATCTGAAAAAGGAATTCGATTAACTAGTTCATTTATTGTATTATTGTTTGATCACACTTTGATAAAACTGCTGATTAAATTTTCCTAACGAGAGTCTAACACAAAATGTAAAAAACAAACAAACAAAACACACATGCTGAACAAAGCAAATGACCCAAAATATACTTAAAACATAAAAAGCATTTTTATATTTAAACTAATGACAAGAATACATGTCCATATATACATATATATACAGGATTTATCTTAGCTTGTATTAGCCAATGTAAAATCCTTGGCTGTGGTTTCGCTAAATATATATATATAAACATTTTGAACATAATTTATGGTCGGGATACCTATATTTGTATATCAATAACTTTGATTATAGTTTAAAATAAAGATTGTCTTCGCTCACATTTTCCACTGTCCAGTGACGTCTACGATGGCTTTAGCTTTCCCATTCCCAAAGAAAGCCAGTAAATACTTAACCTAATTAGCATTTCATATAAATAAGTTAATTCTGTCTAAACATAAAAACATTTTAAAAGAAAATCTGAAATAAGCTTAGTGCCTCTATTCATACAGCTTAATTAGCTAGTTAAAATTGTTCAAGTCTTTGTCTCTGTTATCAAATAAATCGACTTGCCATTTGGGCACAGGCTGGGCCTGTTGTAGATTAAGCTTTGGATTTCGGAGCTGGCGTGCCGAAATTGGAATCTATGTGATAATTTAAAGACCACAGATAATAGGGTATTTTTCGTGCCTGAATGTGTATATCGTATCGTATTAAAATAATACGATTAAAAAAGTCACGAAATACTCAAGCTCATGTGGTTCCAAGCCATGTTTGATCACGGTTGGCTAGCTTTAAGAAAACTAGCGGAAGCGCCACATGACGAACTGGGCGGACACACGTACGTCACACAAGGTAATCAAAAATGGCGACAGTAGGTGAAGAGGAAGATAGATGTAATGTGTCAATCGCACCGTATATGTTTGAACCAGAGTTTGCAGACGATAACGTATCTAATGTTGATATGTTGGCCGAGGTGGAAGAGGACTGGAAGTTATCTGATCTTTCTTGGTATGGAACTGTTTCAACAGTTATATGTTACAATGCCATAAAAGACTGTTTTACACTGCTAATGGGGCAAAATTTACAGAACTCAGTGCAGTCACATTGGCGATAATATAGTAAATCTATGAGTAAATTCTTGTCAATATTTGTTTTTTCAAGTGATGGATCTATATCTAAATGTAAATCTAGATATCAGCTGATGGACTCCCGATACTGTATTCTGCACATGCTCCGATTTGTATGTATATGACTAAGTATACATTAGGACTGGAAAAGCAAACATAGCTGGGGTCATATTTCAATAATCGATAATGTAGATATAGTATTTTTTATGCTGCATATTAACATCTCCAATGAAATTTCATAAAAAGTGTTATAAACATGAAAAATAAATAAAAAGAGCCAATTGTTTGTCTATGCCCTTTCTTTGGTAAATAATAACTGAAAGTGAAATTTTATATATTTTTTGTTTTATCAGATCTACTGGTGTGTTTATAAAAGCTGCATAGTTGCTGACAATTCTATATTGAACTTAAAACATTAGCTAAAACCTGAGCTTACCCTGCATGCCTTTCGTTTTTCAACAGCTGATCGGACACGACTATCATCGCTGTTATTGGTCAGTGAACAAGAGCGTGATGTGCCACTGTCATAAGCCTGGCTGCTGCTAGCTGTGCTGATGATTTCCCTCAAACTTCACATATACTCTGGGCACTGCATCTTTCCTTAGCGCCTAGTTTTTTTTTTTTTTTTGGTTGTTGCAAATCCCATATCAAATTGTAGTTTATTTTCAAAATCTGATTCCAAAAAGTGTTCCCTGCATACGTGACAGTTTTCGGCAGACTCCATTTATCACGAGCTCTTGATTCGGCCTTTGTCTAGACCATGTTCCGTTTTCTGTCTGACTTAGGTGGAAGCTTGTGCAGAGATACCTCCTTGTTCCCACATCCATAAACAACACAGTGAAAAACCATTGTTGTTAACTCACGAATATCTGTATTCACGACGTCTGTCAAATGAAATTTGTCCAGAAAAAAACAAAAAACGAATTATTTTTACATAAACAAACCGACAGTTTTTCACGCACAGAGAGGAAGCAGACCGCGACTGGGCTTGTTTACCTTGAGTGATGTCACTCGTTTCTGACTCAATTTTCAACCAAGCAATTGCAAAGGCTGGTTGTTGCACTAATATTGGGAGCTTGCAGGGCCGGGGCGGGGGAAAATTATCGAAAAATGACTTGGTCTTCATTTTTAATTTACATTTCTACGGCACTAAAATATAAATACAAATTTAGTGTGTTTTTAACTGTCCGACGTCTTTAAATATTCTTGGCGCTTTAAGCTGTGGATGCTTTAAGAATGACAGTTAGTTCCTCAGCGTGGACGGATGGGTAATAGGGTGCTGATGAGCTGCTTCTTTCGTTTTGTCAATAGTAAAAAATTTAGAACAGTGACCTTAGTAGTTTTGCCATAAATACAAAACTGGCCACTTTATTAGGGTTTCCACCTAGCAGCCAAACGCACCTTTTTCTCTCGGTTAAATCGGGCAAATGGTCTACAGTTGGATCACAGATGTTGGTAGATAATGTGACGTTCATCTTTAAAATGCTGCTAGTCAAGGATGATGACTGGAGTCACTCTCATGCTTTTCAATCTGTTTTTTGTAATACAAGCATAATGGAGACGATCGTTAAACGACGTTAAGGTTCACTTTGGATGTTATTTAAGTTATCAAAGAAATAAAAAAATCTTAAACATTAATACGAAAACGTTCTCCGCACCATCTTCAATGCAAAAAGGGTTAAGCGCCTCAGGTATTTCATTTGTATTTTTACTCTGCTATGAGTATAGAATAGCCACTCATCAGCTCGCATCATATATTTCCATTGTCCATAGTAATTTTTTCTCAGTCTGTTGCCAACAGTTGACGATTACTATTTTAACGAGCAGTAAACGTATCATATTTTAACAGCCATTATTGATAGGTCTTAATAACGGATGTCTTTGAACATCCGGGTGAATAAACGATCATTCATGACGAAGTTACTGCTACACGTTTACGTGCTATAATGCCCCATTGAAAGTCAGAGAGACCCTTGCTCTTACAAATTGTCTTGTTGACAAACTATGACCTGAATTTATCTCTGCATTCATAGGAGTCAAGTAGTAATTTGATCCTTTACATGTTTTATTTTACACATGCAAATAAATGGAATCATATAAAACTGTTTTTCTGTATATGAGGAGGGACAGCCAAAGTGTTATCAAGGAATCTCAAAAAAGTTTACATATATAAAATTTATTTACACGCCGTGTTAGGTAATGTATAATTATTATCAATGCATTGGTATCGAAATTTATTCTTTAGAAAAGTTTAGAGAATGTTCCAAATCACCATAAAACATGCCCACTAATGACGTTAATTAATTATTAGTCAAATTTAAGGGCGTCTCGCTAATAAGAAAACAAAAAATAAGAAGCACTTTTTTAGCTCGTTATTTATATTACAATTATTTATTTTCTTAAGTAAATGATATAAATACTGTTTTTTTTTTCCTTGAAGATTCTGGTTACGAAAAATTCAAGCCCCAGCCAGGATTTTTTGTTTTGGGGAGAGACTTGATAACTTTGAGTAATATATACTGTTATTTTAAGGGCGATCATAATGAGAATGAACTTTAATTTCCCTAAACCCGATTTTATTCAAATTGCTCGTTTTATGATAACACAAATAGTAAATGAACGTGAACCAATGTAAGAAAATTATACATCCGAAACAATATGTCGTGGACAATGCAATTTAGTCCAGTGGCGGACTTACAACTCTAAAAACCGGGTTTCGATACCTGTGGTGGGCAGTGCACAGATAGCCCATTGTATAGCTTTGGGCTTAACTTCAAACAAACAAACAATGCAATTAACATTGTTTTAGGAATGCAATTATAATATATTGGTATAATTATCCAAGCATTGTTCTGGCGTAGCTTAACAGACAATAACTAATCCAATAGCATAAACAGTACTGTCAGCAGTAATTGTAAGTAGTACGTCTTTTTTTTTTTAAAGACACAAAACTATTTTGAAAAGGCCAGCCCTCTATAATCTCCCCAAAGTATTTTAAGTTTCTTGTTGACAATTTATTTTTTCGTCATTACTTGATAACTTATTATTTTCGTACGTAATTACGACCTTAAGTATATTGTATATTTATTTTTCTCATGGCAACAAGGATCTTAAAGAAGACACTACTGGTTCAGCTGATGCTTATGTTGTAGTGTATTCTGTAACGGAAAGAGAGACTTTCGAAATTGCCGTGGATATTCTTTTTGGTCTCCGGGAACGAGGTTACACGTCAACAAAAGCAGTTATCCTGATAGGAAATAAGTCTGACCTAGTACGCTCGAGAACAGTTTCGATAGTCGGTAAGTACCTTACTATTTGTAAATATTTTGTTTGGTCTCTGGTAACGAGGCAACACGACAACAAAGACAGTGATCCTAGTCAGAAATGTGTTTGATGTTGTTAGTTCAAAGACAGTTTCGGCAGTAATTAAGCACTTTGTTTGTAGATTTTCTGTCTGACCGCCAAAACCGAGGCAACATGGAAATTAGAGTTGTAATCGTGAGTGAAAACAAACATGTTCGAAGACACTTTAAATAGAAGATAAACTCTTCAGTTTTCAATTTGACTTCTGGGAATGAGACTACACATACAGTTGCAATCCTTAAAGTACAGGAGCAAGCTCGAGTCAACAATGTGGATAAGAGGTTATTATTTCAAGTTCTTTCAAGTTTAGAAACGGCTTGAATGGAAATGAAGAAAACTTCATTACAATTTTAATACAGTAATATAAATGGGCAATTATAGTATATCTACTAAAATAATTATAATTTAGAACAAGGAACCAAGCATTAACAAACGAAAAATCAAAGAAGCAACCTTAACTGAACAAAACATCTCTACTCTAAACCCGGGGTGCCAAGATACCCTTACTAAGCTGCTAAGATATCTCTGGTCTTGTGACCTATTTGTTCCATACTGTAAATTACTTGTTCCTGATGATGACAAGCCTTGTCGTAACGTTGTACATTTGTTACTATGTCAAACTTGTAATCAAGTTTTTTTATTACCCATTCAAACCGTCTTTAAACTTTATTGTATCCAAATGGGTTCCCCTTCATCCAGTTCTTTTGATGAAGCAGTTCAAACCGTCTCTAAACTTTATTGTATTAAAATGGGTCCCCCTTCATCCAGTTCTTTTGATGAAGCAATTCAAACCGTCTCTAAACTTTATTGTATCAAAATGGGTCCCCTTCATCCAGTTCTTTTGATAAAACAATTCAAACTGTCTCTACACTTTATTGTCTCAAAATGGGTTCCTCTTCATCTACTTCTTTTGATGAATCACCTTCTCAGCCTTTTAGTTTCAATGGATAATGTTGGAAAAATAGGGACACAAAGTAATTGGGGATTAAATTAACGGTTACCTATTATTTCAATAAGAATAAAACTTTTTGTGCATTTTATTACACGTGAGAATGGATAAATAACGTTTAACTACCTCGGAACTTTCATTCATTTAAGCGCAATGTAAAATAAGGGGAGTCGTAGCTTCTCTGTCACTGACTCATCAGGCCTACTTGGATACGCATATATATATATATATATAGCTGTGGTTTAGGCTCTTATTTGTATCCTGTAAAAGAATGGTGAGAGAGCCCTAGCACTCCTAGGAGTGGAGTCTATCACTAGATCTGACAAACATATTCAAATAAAGAATTAAAAAGAATACCTATTTTGGTAATAAAATTAGAGAAAAAAAAGACTTTTACTCTACAGATAATAATAAAAGAACTTATATTTCAGCCAAGGTTTCGTCCTTACGGCTTCGTTAGAGTTAATAGGTAAAAAAATAAGGGTTTCACAGAAACTGCCATTTTGAACCCACCCTAGAACTTGGGAGGCGGCCGCCCCTGTCGCAATCCCCCAAATGATGCTCCTGGGAGCCATGTTCCTGCTGTGGCACATTGGGCAGTTTTTACGTTTTCACTCTGAAATGCCCCACCTCAGTGGCACATTGGGCAGTTTTTATGTTTTCACTCTGAAATGCCCCACCTCAGTGGCACAGCGGTATGCCTGCGAATTTACAACGCTAGAATCCGGGTTTCGATACCCGTGGTGGGCAGAGCACAGATAGCCCATTGTGTAGCTTTGTGCTTAATTACAAACACTCTGAAATTTCGGATTTCGTGCTGTTTGATCTGTTTCTCTTTGTTTACGGAGAGATGAATATCTGACGATCGTTCCATCCATTTTCTTGAAACATTCATTTACATTAAAACTACAAATTACAGGTTTCTGAATATATATATATACTATACAACAATAAAAAGCACCAGTACAGATTTTATATCTAATGTAGTTTAAGACATTTATGCCGTCAGCTGATTAACCAATTAAATTCTGACTTACGTAACATTGCCAAAAAGATAAAACTACATTTTAGAAGTAATTATGCTTATTCAACCAGAATGAATTGCTGAGTTAAAGAAATGACCTTAGATTAACTAAGAGCGCGGTTATAATTAAACCATCAAGAGACACCATGCAAACTTTGAATCTTCTACAACTGCTATAGACTAGTTTAAAAATTCTGAGTAAACAGGGTACTTTAAAAACCTTTCAGCTGCTATATACCTGTGTAAAAATCTGTACAAATAGGGCATTTTGAAAATTTTCTCGCGGCTAAACTGTAAAATTGCTTTTTGCAGCCGATAAATCAGCACTCAATATCACTTCTTAACTCTTTCACAATCGTCATGCGTGTATAGATAACAACTCTCCTAGTGGCAGGTTTATTTTTTAGTTATATCCTCCAGTAGGTTAGCGGTAGGTTTCTAGACTTACACCGCTAAAATACGGGGTTCGATTCCCCGCGGTGGACAGAGTGCTGATAGCCCATTGTGTGACTTTGCGCTAAAAACCAATAACAACATTTTAAGATACACAACAGAAAACCCAAAAGACGTATATTTCAGTATTACATTACCTACTTGAAACTTGAAACTGGTGGTAAACGTTGAAAAGTTTGAAGGGCGAAAACCCTTTCTTCGTGATAACTTTCTGAAGTGGAAGGATGTGTCCACGATAGTAAAAGAATTAAATTTCTGTGCCCCAGCTGTCAGCCTATAAAAAAAATAACTTTTTGTATCTGATTATAAATAATGGTTGTTGTAACAAAACATTATGACTTAGAAACTTCTTAGAGCGGAAAATAAGTTGGGAGAACGTCGAGATAACTTTTTGTTTCACGTCACTTTTTAATTAAGAGATTATTCATTGAAATTTATATAATTTTATTTAGATTAACGTTTAATTTGTTGTCTTTCAGAGGGCAAGTCTGTCGCCATATCATACGAGAGTAAATTCATGGAAACGTCTGCAGTCATCAGCCATAAGACTGATGATTTACTGGTTGGCATTGTTAGCCAGATACGTCTTAAAAACCAGCAGAAGAAGGATTTCAACCAATTCTCCCCACCCGGTAGAGGCCATAAGTATCGTAGCAAGGGCTCCTTATATGGACCCAGTAGACGAGCTCGAGACATGTTGAACAAGTTCTTAGGAAAAGAGAGGTACAAGTCAAAGTCTTGCGATAACCTTCACGTGTTATAGTTCTTTGTTTCTTTTGTTTTTTATTATTGCATTGTGTGCAGGCTTGGTGTTCGATTTCCAGCAATTTCGACCTATCGTATCAAAAGTTTCATAATGTTACTAACTGTACCGTTTAAGTAAATTTGTTGGAAAGTAATAACGCATATTAGAACTTTTTAGAAAACATATCAAAACCTCCCAACAAATTTACATTCGATACTGTCTTTAGTACTCCAAGTAAAATAGAAACACATATATGCTTTCACTGCGCATTGCTATTTGTAATAACGCATTTTCTGGCCTTAGCGCGTTTTTTTATATTTAGGCTCATGCTCTACCAGCAGAAGTTTATCGCCTGTTCATTGGCCCTTTCTTCTACTGGTATATTCTAACTCAGTGGTTCTCAAACTTTCTTGTCTACGGACCACTTCGGCGGAGCTAATGATCCTCCGGAACACCTACCGTTCCCAACCCACCCACTTTCGCTGGCCACTGTAAAAAAAAAAAAAAAATAATAATAATAATAATAACAGAATTAATGGGAAGAATGGCGCTAATTTTGATGCGACATTTTGGACCAGCCCTTGGACCACCTGGAGGACCCTCTCGAATCACTAATGGGCCCCGAATCACTTTGAGAACCACTGCTCTAGCTTAAGATGGAAGAAATAGTCAGAAGGAAAATGGTGATTTTTCATCTTAAATATTCACAAGTGCTGAAAGTGTGACAAAGTTTATAATTCTTAGTAAATTAGTAAACTTGTTTGTAGTTGAATACTGGTCTTTACAACTTACTTTATGTTAGTATAGATCGCATTATCAAATTGGAATATATAATTTCAACGTTACTGTTTGTTGACTCATAGTAGTAGTTATGCCTTCCTAATAATAACCGTCGTCAAATCGTGCTGTCGCACCTTTTCTCATCTTACTGTTGTTTTTATTGGACCCTTTGTTGAAAGAGGTGTATGTCTCCCGGCAGAGTAGAGGCACAAAAAACTGCGTCTTCAGTTTAATTCGACGTCTTTATTATATTGTATGGAAATTATCGTAAACCTTCGGAATAGTTATCGTATTTTCGTGTCAAACTATTTATAAGTATTTTTGTAAGCTATTTGTAGATTATTACGTGGAACAAAAGTCTGATATAAAACAAAAAAATTAGGCTAGTATGGATAAGCCTCACCTGCCAGAGTAATCTGTAAAACTTAATGGAAATAACAAAAGTTACAAGATTAAATGTTACAGTTATGTGAATATATTGTTGAAAGTAGTAACTGTTACTTTGGTATATCTTATGACTTTCGGGAGTTTTGGGGAGGAATATAATATATTTTGTGTTCATTCAAATGAATGAAAACTCTTACCTTCTCTCACACTTACAGTATTTTGATTTTGACGTAGTAACCAAAATGATGAGACTAGTGTTTTCAGTCGATAAGTGGGAATGTGAATGTTTCTTATTTTGTCTTTAGCAAATTCTTATTTTATTGTAATGTGTTGTAACCAATATAGTAATCTTATATTAATTCAGGTTGTGTATTTATGAATTTAGTTATTTATCCGCGAACTGCTTCCATAGTTTTGGAACTAGCAGGACCAGACTTGGCAGGTGGAATTGGAGTGGCGCGTGTATGCGGTGTCCCTATCTGTATAACGTAGCCTCCTTACCAAGGGGACTAAAACTCAGCCATGATATGTGTCTAAGAGTAGGCTTACAGGGTCGTTAAACTCGAATCTGACACCAAAATTTGTGTTCCTGGCCCCCACAAGATCTCGGGGCGCCAAATTTGGAATTAAATTCATACCCCTACTCACAAACTAGCGGAACCAAATTTTACACACATGCTCAAATCCTATGAGCGGGTGGCCTAACGTACAGACCCTCCTAGGGTAAATATAGAAGTAATTGGTGGTAATGGGAAAGTTTAATTGGTACATTTGGGCCCCTGTGAATCATGAGGGGGGTCTTTGAACCATGCAGCGGAGCGCGAACATTTTATGCTATTTTAGTTTTACACGATCAAGATTATGTTTCTTATCAGAGCGAGTAAGCAAAATTTTGTAATGTAACAAAAACTGGGAAATGGCATACGGCAATTCTTTTAACAGAATGTTATAAAAATTGGAGAAAATACGATTACTAAACTAGGAGTAAAAATATCATACTTTTGAATTAAACAAATTATGTAAACATTAAGATTTGAAAGTTGTGTTTTGTACTTTAATCAATCGAAATATAGCATATGCATTTTTAGTTGAGATGAATTGCGATGTTATACAGTATAACCAGGCAGAAATATCAACGGCTAGATGTGATCCAATATTTGAATAAGTTGTCATAACATATTCGTTAAATGTAAGTGACGTAACTTTGCACGGGCACTAGTTTTAAAAGTTTGGGGAAATTAAACTTTTAAAATCTGCAAAATCAGGGATCTCTATTTAGAAAATATTCAATTTTCAATAAAGTTCGCATTACTCTCGAGAAATCCAGAAATTATGACTTACTTTGAATTATGTTTTATGTCAACTTACAGATAAGTTGATTACAAATGATCAAGATTTATTCTTTTGGTCATAGGTTATACGACTACATTCTGTACTGGTCACGCGAAGTTAAGATGCTTGGCGTATCTAGCTAAGCTCATAAATTTATTATAGTTTGACATCTGACTGACAAGGTCTGTAGTTCGGAATTACGGACTGCACACTGTCAAACGTGCTACAATGAAACTCTATGGCTGGGGGGAGGGGATCCTGTGCTTTAGTCGGTGCTAAACTCCTATAACGTGTAGAAAGAAATAATATTAATAATAAATATAACTAAAATATAGCTAAAAATAAATATAACTATTTAAAAAACCTTATAATTCATTTTATGTTTTCGAAAATTTACGAGGAGTCTCAAAAGTTCTATTTCGACTTTACTTTAAAGATGCATGGCGTAATAATTACCTATTTTGTGTTATGCTACCATCATTTCCAATAGGTGTTTAGTGGGCCACGACCGACCTTCGAGACCATAACTTCTGGCCAGCAACATCCCTTTATTTAAAGTTTTTGAGAAAAATGTGGTATAAAAGACTCTATTTGTTTTCGTTAATTAAATGTGTATTAATCTAGCTATTGGTACAGTTATATTTTTTCCTAAACGATATTATTTCTTGATTAAACAAAGCTCTTTACCACGTCTCAATTACATTCTCCACCCAACTCACTCCTGACTGGTGGCTTTCTAGTCATTATAATTAAGCAGACCTCTCTATACAATAATTGAGGACTAGGGCGCTACTTAAAACGAAACATACAAACTGAGATTATTACACTCGTTCCATGTTCTTTTTTTTATAATATTTTTCCAGTTGGCCTTATAAATGAGCTAATTAAAAAAGTAACCTTCATAATATAAGTATGTTATGATGTGAACTTTAGGAGTACATGTACATATTATTAATGATTATTAATTATAAAATATATGGCTAGCTTTATGGTTTAATTTCATATGATATAGCTTTATTTCAAAATTATAATAAAATTGGAATCTCGATAATGGATTGGTAACTGAAACATTCTGTTAGATTTAAACACTTTTTTGATTACTTATGGACACGAACATTATGTCGGCCGCGTCCGTATATTTTAACTGTCCTTTTAACAGTAGTGGTTTAGATTAACAAATAAGTGTTCCAGAGCTAAGTGCATCATTTTTTTTATACAGAAGAAATAGACCCCTAATTCTGTAGTTACGGTATTTATATCTAAAACATCATTCCATTAAAGACGTTTCGTATAATCTGCATTTTATTTTTACAACATCAAAAATATTTCTTGAGAAAGTCTTTGGACGCTCCTGAATAATTAGCCAAATTTATATTTGTATAAAACACATATATTTACTTTAGTGATTTGGTTTATTATGCTAACTTCTCAGTCCTTTATAGATATTTTGTTCCAAACTAGATTTACAAAGTTTTCTTGGCCCCGTTATTTTTATTTAGATATATGAATACCTATCCTAAAATCATTATAACAAAATTTTTTAACTTGTATCATTGAAAATGCTCACTTACTGATACTTGTTCATCGAGCAGACAAATATTGTATGTGTGTGTGTGTGGTTGGTTGCATTTTGCACATTTTTCTTATCCTGTTCATAATGTCCGAAAACTATTTGAACATCAAGCTTTTGTGTCTTTCACATAAGCTTCGAATAAGCAAGCAGGACTAAAGAAATATCGCTTCAACTCAAACACGGCTTCAAATTTCAAGTCGTGTGTTTTGGTGTATTTTGAGATATATCCTTTTATGTTTTGGTGTATTTTGAGATATATTCTTTATGTTCTGGTGTATTTGAGATATATCCTTTTATGTTTTGGTGTATTTTGAGATATATTCTTTATGTTTTGGTGTATTTTGAGATATACCCTTTATGCGCTGCGTCTGGCAAACGAATGCCAACTGGATATTATTTCATTTCTGTTCAACATTTTAAAATTTTACCTTAACGGCTCTTTGAACAATTCTATACTTTCTCTGGTCAAAACCCAGCACTGTTGTTAAAAGTATTTGAGAAACTTTGGTATTAGTTCACTACCTTGTATTAGGACTTCGTATGGTAAATGTTACGATAGAAGGAAGGAAAAAGTCTAAACTGACTTTTATTTGAAGAACTATTTACTTTGTATCAATTTCACGTTGGTTTACATTAGGTAACAAAGGAAAACTTAAAGGCACGCTTCAAACTGACATGGAATCTATATACAAAGATAACTTATAGAACCTTATATAATACCCAGGTTTTGGTTTTCAAACTGGAGTTGGTTTTCTTTTAGCTTTAGAGAATTCCGAATACTTTACACGTAATAATAATCATCATATTAAAAAATAGCTTACACATAATTAGAATTTCGATAGTTTACTTGGCTGTTATAATATGCATATATTAAAATATGTGGTATACATGTTGTTTTGAATAAGCACACCACAAAGTTTTAGTTTCATTTTAAAATGATGTTCAATAATTTTATCAAACAACCGTGTTTCAGAAATATTACTAGTGGTTGGGGGAAAGTTATACCCGAGTTTATTACCAAGAGTTTAATTTAGTTAGCTTTAATAATCCTCTTCGATTTACTTATAAAATGTGTTTTGTTGTGGAGCACAAAGCTACACAATGGAATACCTGTGCTCTGCACAACAGGTATTGAAACCCAATTTTTAGTATTATAAGCTCACTGACTTACTGTTAACTCACGGGAGGGCCTACTCATAAGAGCTAGTTAGTTGGAAATATTTCAGTTAGGAGTTCATTCTTACATATTCAATACTTTGTGCAAACATAATACACAGCAAATTGTTGCAAAGTAAATACTTATTTTTATCACCACAACAAAACTAAATATGCACGGTCTGAAGTACACAAGTGTATAACACCGTATATTTTGTGATTTTAATACTTTTAGAGGACATTACGAAGTGAAATACGACTGCTAGTAACATGAACACTTTTATCTCGTTCAGCTCGAGTTACTAGCTTTCTTTGTTGCATACCAAACATATTCAACTGAGATGTTGGTTAACATTTCAAACTTTATCAGTTTCCCGTTAAAAGTTTACCTTAGCTCCACGCTAGCTAAGTCATACTATCTGAAAGACTTTGGTTCAACACCACGCTGGCTAATTCATAATACCCGAAAAATTAGCTCAACGCCACGCTGAGTAAGCCTTAACATTCAAAGACTTTGACTCAACACGCTGGTTAATTAATAAAATCCGAAGATTTGGTATCTGCTGATGAAGCTTTTAGTTTTGTATCAGGGCTCATCAGAATGATTGAGTCATAAAACCCCTGTGGCTCAGCGGGAAAACCGAGTGTTTATAACGTTAAAATCGGGAAATCAATTTTTAATCATTTGTGTTTTTAAGCTTGTGTTTATTAAACAAAGTGTAACTATTATCATCTTGTTAAGATTGATGGAGGGAATCAACTCGGTATATACAGCAGATGTTGTTACTGATAAGTCAGATTTATAATGAAATACGTTTTCATTGTTTTATGTGCTGTTTGTTCAATGGCTACTAGCAAGTTGATTTTATTTGAAGTTGCACCGATGTTGGTGAGTGTCTTAATGAGTTTATTAATATTAATTACATACAACAAATAAAAATTTATGAAAGTATTACGCTGTTAATCGTAACAAGAAACACTTTAATTTTAGCATCTAGATATATGCACACTTGATAAAAGAGTTAGCACAAAGGATCACATATAAAGTGTAATAAACTTAAAACAATACCAAAAACTCGAGCACTTTCGAATAGTTATTCGAAAGTGCGCGAGTTTTGGGTATCGTTTTAAGTTAGATATATGCACAAATATTGTAGAAAAGATAACTTTAATAGCATATGATTTGACCTTAATTCTATGCTGTAGCTTATGACATTGTGTGTATGTTCATATCCATCTATAATTTGTTACTAAAAGCATTATTTACATTTTACAAAATATATATTTTATAAATGTACAATGTGCATTTTTTCCGCTTCCAATTCCTTTCTATACCTTTAATATCCCGACTTTGATCTTAATTGCATTTGCCCAATCAACTATCCGTAAATGAGCTTGTTAACATACAATCGAAGTCAACTTTCTATTCCTTTTATCTGGGTACCCAGGTGTTATCATCAAATCTTGGTTGAACCAAACTAATCTGGCAATGTTGACAAATTACTAAGTTTCTTCAAACTCATCCATCCGGGTAAGTCACTAAACGTTTTGCTTATGAGAGTTCTGAAGAAGAATAACAAAGGCAGATTGGCCTTTTTCTTGCTGTCGTTTATACAGCTTATTGTGGCACACAAAAAAAAAACAACCTCAAAAGGAAATATCCAATATCGTGTGATTTCTGCTCTACGTGTTTACCCCGAAGCTCACTCTTCCAAGCATCCCGGCCAGTATGTTCGTATTAATTTGATGAGCATTTACCTACAGTCGGCAATCTTGTTCGTACGTCTGATTAGTTTTGGTATTGAAAGAAATGACATTCAACTTGAGAAACGATGGCGCACAAATTCGTCTCCCATCTTTCAGCAGTTTGGAGAATCCCTGGACTTAAAGTTTTGAAGCCTATCCCAAAAATATGTCCAGTACCTAACAGATAAGTACCTCGTGACGTTATTTTCCCAATTAGTTCTTCAGTTTTATTTTTGCCAAAAATACTGTAAGAGGCCTAAAATAGAAGTAATATTTATACAATGGTAAAACACGTCACGTGAAAAGTATTTTAACACCAACCTTACGTTTCAATTTCAAGACTGTATTCACTACTGAAATAGTTTCACAGTTTACAGCAGGGAAATGATTAAAATTGCTGTTGTTTCATTTCATTTTTAGAGTAAGTTGCATGACTGAGCCCATTTTTTATATGATAAAAACAAACTTTAGAATTTATAACTTTTTTGCTTCACTAAATTTCATTTTAGCATTACAATAAAAATAGCCGCTCATTTCGTTGAAAAATAGATGTCTCTGTGTGCTATAAAAACATGAATTATTTTTCATGTTTAGACTTTACTTAAGCTGTAACTTAAGGCTTACAATGCTAAAAATCAGGGTTTTAAATAGTCTCCAGTTGTAGGAAATAAAAACATAAGTTACTTTGTATCATTAGTAAGGTGATAAAAATGTTTTTATTTATTTTCCTTATATTTAATTGGGAAAATTTAAAATAATCAAAGGAAAACTTAAAGATGGTTAAATTATATAGTTGTAAACGTGTATTCAATCTTCTGTCGATTCATATATATATATATAAGTACGAATATATGATAAACTAATGCACGAACGATCAGAATAGTTTGTTCTGATTATATAAAATTTCACATTAAGATTATTAGCAACTTATTACTATAAGTAAAGGGCTTAGGATACACGATATGTACAATTAAAGAATGCAAGCGGAATTAGACACTTACAGAAAACCGTGAGTAGACTGTATAGGGTTACTAAACGCGAAGATAAAACAGGTAAATTCAAAACTTTCAAAACTGCTATTCGAGACAAATAACAGTGCAGATAGGAATACGAAAAATGACGTTTTCCACCAACATATAGGATAGACGGCCTTTACCTTTGAGTCTAACACTGAATTTAAGATCGATTATATAACATCACCAATATAGAAAAAAACTATAAACGCATAATTTTGTCGTATTAAATTTTACACTAATACTTTTTGATTATTACACATTCTCAGAAGATGAATTAGTGTTCAGAAGCTAATTTTAGTTTATATTTATAATAATTAATATTTTTTCTTTCATTTTGTATATTGGTTTAATAATTATATTTTGAATATTGTTTCTCTGAACTTGTTCTATTTTCATGCTGTTGTCTCCAGATATTTTAATGATTCTAGTGTTTCAACTGTTGGTTCCAGATATTTTTAATGATTCTTGTGTTTCAACTGTTGGTTTCAGATATTTTTAATGATTTTTGTGTTTCAACTGTTGGTTCCAGATATTTTTAATGATTCTTGTGTTTCAACTGTTGGTTCCAGATATTTTTAATGATTCTAGTGTTTCAATTGTTGGTTCCAGATATATTTAATAATTCCAATGTTTCAACTGTTGTATCCAGATATTTTTAATAATTCTAATGTTTCAACTGTTGTCTCCAGATATTTTTAATAATTCTAATGTTTCAACTGTTGTCTCCAGATATGTTTAATGATTCTAGTGTTTCAACTGTTGTCTCCAGATATTTTTAATGATTCTAGTGTTTCAACTGTTGTCTCCAAATATTTTTAATGATTCTAGTGTTTCAACTATTGTCTCCAGATATTTTTAATGATTCTAGTGTTTCAACTATTGTCTCCAGATATTTTTAATGATTCTAGTGTTTCAACTATTGTCTCCAGATATTTTTAATGATTCTAGTGTTTCAACTATTGTCTCCAGATATTTTTAATGATTCTAGTGTTTCAACTGCTTATGCTATTGTTTAAGGTAAAGAAGATTATACCAAGGATTTGTAGTGGTAAATCAAGCTCGAGCCACACTAGAGGGATACAACTCATTCATTTAATAAGATGGTTTTTACAGCTTAGGTCGAATATCAGCATATATCATATTTCCAGTATAAACGTAAAATGTGAAAAGAGGAAGATAATAGATTATTAAAATCCACTTTTTAAACTATGACTTTTATAGAAGATACTCGTAGCATCACGTGCCTTAAAAATGATAACATAGTTAGAATACGAAGTTAAAAAAAATGGTTCATTGTTTTTCAACACGATAGGGTCGATTATCTATCGAGACCTTCACTCCTTATAATTATAATAATTTGGTATATTCTAAATAGCTGAAATGAAATGTTGTTCTGGTAAAGACCAATGTTGCATCATTTATAAACCATCAAGCACGAAAGGCGAATAAACATCGTACCCTGAGCCAGAAGTTGTTTTCTATCAAATGCATACTGTGAAATATTCAAGTAGTGATCTTGGTACGATACGAATAGAAAAAGTAAATGTAGAATAAATTTAAATTTTATTAATAATAATATTGTGATGCTATTCTAGCTACTACCAAGCTATTCGAAAGTTTTTAAGGGGCCAAAATTTTCATCCCTTGGGTTTTTCAGCTCAAAGTATTTGAATTTCAATTGTTTATTCAATATAAAATAAAATTTGAGTGTAATTCATGTTCTACCCTATAGGTAGCGATGGTTTGGGTTTAATGTTGTATGTTTTTGTTTTCTTCTTGTCTAAACATGGAAGTTATCAATCTCTATTGTCGCAGAAAAACAGACCGCAAAAAAGAAGTTTGTTTAATTTCATAAAAGTTTAGTTATCAATGTAATATCTAAAGTAGCGAATTACAATTGTGAATTTATACTCTGACGAAAAGTTGTAGAATTATTTAAAATTTCGAAGAATTAGTGAAAATGAATTATTCCTCGAAAACCAATTATCTTGAATCATCAGTTTACAAGCCTTTGATACATTCATTGAAATTCGATAATCTTCTTCAGTTTCCCTGTGTTAATATTCGTCATTTATTATGGACATTTTCAGTGACTTACATCCCACTTCACTGCTTAAGCTGTTTTATTGCTTAACTTTTCTACCTTAGAAATGTTATTTTTATGTAAAAGTGACAAGTAATGACTCGTACTAATTACGTTTGAGTTGTATCCTACAATAAAATATTTTTTTGCCTAACGAGTATATTTCTATACTATTTATTAAATAGTTTATTTGTTATTAAAATCTCCATACAACAAATTCTCATAGAAAAAAGATGCGTGTAATACAAAAACTGACATTTTTTAGTGAATGGTATTTGACATAACCACAAAATTGTAATGAAACGTGCACTTGATATAACCACCTATTAATTGTAATATCGTCATAAACTTTAAAGTGGAAATATTGTTTTCAAGTAATTAAAACTGTGACGTTTCATTTCATAGGAGCAAGTATTCTTCACGTGATGTATAATTAACAACAATTACAAATTCAATGGTCTACTCGTATGCATGGGATATAACGTCGCAGTTTTAATTGCTTAAAACCATTTCCACTGTAAAACTGATCTTTGTATTAAATTTAAACTTCCAGTGGGATCCTCATCTCATATTAATTAACTATTAAATTATTATTAGTCGTTTTTGAAACACAAAAGTTAAGGTTACTATCTTATGTGGTACTCTCTGGTACATTGAGTTTCTAGGAATAAAGAATAGTAACCGATTTAACTAGAGAATCGACAGAAAATGTATTGCAGACTTAATCTGAATTCTTATCTGAGACAACTTAAAAAAAATTGAACTCACGTTTCACTATAAAGCAAACCGTTTTATTTCTGTGTAAACAGAGGGCACAAGGCAAACAATTCAGTAAATGCTTAACAGGATTGTGTAAATAACGAAGGACGATTGGATTTGTATGTCGAAATGTTTTTAACACACGTGGGTCTGGACAGCACTGAAAGAATCAATACTATGTATATGTATATATTCGGTTAAAGTCCCAGAGTAAACTTTTCACTTAGATCATTTGGTTATTCCTGTTTATAAAAATAGGAAAATCAGAGTATTTAAGTATTTCTAAACCTTTACACGACTGAAAAGACTAGATAATCCATTGATATAAGCCTAAAAATTCTCCTACGACACTATCCTTGGGAAGATCTAGAAATAACATAGGGAAAATGACTATTGAGAGTGTGTAATTATAACAAGAATAAACCCACCGCATTCCAAGTCAGCGTTATAAATATGAAAAGTTAAAAAAAATAGTGAACAAGATATTTTCACCTTTCTAAACTAAACAAAAAAGAAACACCTTGTATTTTTAACATTATGCACATATGCAACTTACCTGTGATGCTTTATTAACAAATAGTTTGTAACTTTTAATGCATCATTCACTTTCTCTAGCAACTAGTTAATTTTCAGACTCTAAAATAAGTTTTCTTAATGAATAATCTTATTATGAAAACACATTCGTACACAATTGCATTTATTTAAAACAAACAATTTGATAAAGTTACTAAATTGGAAACGTCCAAAAACTTTGAGAACAAACTATATTTAGTGAGTAAGACCATTATAATTAGATAACATATATAAAAAACCTATTTTGGTTATTTTCCACTTTTATTATTATTATGTAAAAAACTATTGCAGATATAAATAGATATCGTTTGAAAATACAGTAAGAGAAAAACAATAAGACAAAACCTACAAAAGTAAAAACATTACAAAATCAGTGCAATGTAATAATAAGGTATATTATATAGTTTTTTCTTTACTTTAGAAAATCTAGCTTATAGAACAGGCTTCAAATAAAGCAAACCGACCAATTCTAAGTATAATTTGGTTTCCTTTCTGAAATAAATCAATCAAACATTGTGTTTGTAACATCTACAACTTAGTATGAAAAACTTGAAATATCTTTGGGGGTTATAGGAAAAAATATTGCTAACAGTGAGGGTACCCAATTGATGAATTAATTGATTCTAATCATTTTAATAAGTATTAATATAGTAAGGACAATATCTTCATTTAGCTATATCCATTACTGGGTTAATTCAGTTTTGATCTACAATAAGTATGAAGGCTTATAACACTAAAAACCAAGTTTAAATACAGGTGGTAGGCAGAACCAGATAGACCATTATGTAGTTTCGCGCTTAACAACAAGAAAATAAAACAAGTTATGATCTATGTAGGTATATTTCTTTTTTGTTGAATTTTGCCCAAAGCTACTCCAGGATTATTTGCGCTATACATCCATTATTTTAAACTGATAGACTTGAGGGAAGACAACTAGTCAACACCAACCACCGCCATTCCTTGAGCTTATATTTATCATCAAATAATGGTATTGACTGTCACATTATCATGCCCCCAAAGCTACAATGACAAGCATTTTCATCGACAGGTTTCAGTCCCACGACCTACAGAATGAGGAATACCCTTAGGACATCTTTCAGCATCTTATGGATTCTATAACGACCTCAATTCATGGTTGTTATTTGGGTTAAGGATGGCTTAACACTTTACTAGGAATAATCCCCAATAACGTGACCAGCCAGTGTTTATTATAATGATGTTGAGAACAATGTTAAAAGATTATTGGTCAAGGGTGATATTCAATATGATATACTGTTTTCAGATCATTGCATTTATTGATGGAAGTTTTAAACACCGTGGAGTGATATTATATGATCCTTATCACACTTTGTAAACATATTAAACATTATCAAATTTGTCTAGCTCTGCCGAGCGAGCGAGACATATCTGAGTATAAAAATTGGGCTACAGGCGTTCTTCATATTTGCGTTCTACATACTAAACCATACCAGTGTGTTAACTATTCAATATCAAAGAAAACTGTCTGTTTGTGGACGCATCTCCTGCTAAACGAGCCCGTCGATCCAGACCAAACTTGGAGTGTTAATTTGGTAGTCCAAAAGTAAACCAAATTCATATTAAACTTTTCCATAAATTGAAAAATATAAATACTTTATAGAATAGCATGTATATTATTACTGCAGTAGCTATTGTAAATAGTTGAATTTCACCAAAACTCACATCATAAAATTCCACGAGTCAAACATTGTAAATAAAGTTTTCAGGAATTTTGGCTTGTTTCCCATAATAATCACAACCTATATAAATAATATGCTTGCATTTGTCAGTCCGGAACTTTTCTCGTAAATTTCTCAATCAAACGCTACAAATCTCACATCGTTAGAAAAGCCTTTGTCCGAGGAGTCCGGATTACATACTGGCTTTTCCATTCGGTATCACCTTACCTGTTTTTTGCTTATTCAAACTTTTCAATGCAACGAGTATGATACATGCTGGCACAATGTCGTCGTCATTACGTGACGATTAGCTTTGAGTTCAACTTTAGTTTTCTTATTTGCTAAGTATTTCACACAAACAACACTTAACCCGCGTGTAATTTCATTAAAAATTAACATTACCCTAAATGGAATTTCTATGGGCTTTTGTGACTTATTTAGGTCTAAAATACGCATGTTCAGTTAGTTCAAAACCATATGCTTTGTGAACACGCATTCAGACGTATCTGTTTGTCAGCTAAGTTTGCCTTCATTACAACTTTATATTTACTTTAATTTGAAATACTTTAGCTTCGGTTCGTTTCATAGACTGCTATAAACACCTTTTTCCTACTTTTTTCTTTAGTACGGGTTTTGTTTTTAGTTTTCGTGAGTATTTTTTCAACTCGTAAATCCGTGTCATACACTGAATGCTCATAACTGTTTCATACTCTGTTCGCCATTATAAATACCATTACTCTTATTGTTTACTTTACGTATAGTTTTATTAAATTCATTTACGTCTACGTGAGTTTGTCTGACAACGAAAAATATTTTTCAAATAGACGAGGATTTATTGATCTAACACATAATGCTTGCAAGAAAGCATAGCTTAAATGGCGTGCGTGAAAATGACAGAATAAGGAAAATTAAAGCAAGGGCAGGCATGAAACTACCGCAAATGTTTTGCAGGTCGCGGCTAGTATATGGTAATAAAATATTCAGATATATTACAAAGAATAGAGGTTTCCCGCTCTTTCCTAATTCACACCATTTTATATTAGGGTTAGAATGAGCGCTTAAGCCTGAATTAGAGAAATATTTCATAATTAAAATATTTTAGGATATTTCTTACTACTTGATATAAATATAGTTTTCCGTAGAAGCAAAATTCAAGATTATTATTAAATTTCATGCATGAAATGTACCAACTTCAGACAGTAGAAATCTTGACCACATCTCTACTGTGAAATGAGCTATTTTGAACAGGAAGTGACGCAACTGATTTGTCATTTCTGCCAAGTTTCTCGACTCAACTGCTACACCTCTTCACTTCCGATCCACTTCCCCTGTCTTACAACAATTTTCTTGGAGAATGAACGCTACTGAAAATCCTCGCAGAGATTTTCTCATTTTTAGCTAATTTGTGCGTGTTTTCCGAGATTTCAAGAGAAAAAAGACGGAGGAGTGCAGTCTCCTTAAAATAATCTACAAAACTTTTAAGGTAAGACATTTAAAGCACATTACAAGAGCTTCGAAAAGAAAGCCCATTATGGACTGAGAGTTCACTTCTACTTGTGGACCTTCACCGGATCTATCGGGCTTTCACAAGGGCAGAGCTGGGTACGCAATTTGCCGCTCAAAACACTAGTCAAATTACACATCTGCTTAATTACATGAAACCAGATTAGGTGTCGAAATTTTTCGTCCGGAAAAGCCCAATTAGAACACTGATGTAGAGATACTCTCGTTTTACATTTGGAAGAGCATTTGCTTATATTAAAGAACAATGTAGAGTACATTTTGGGATACCCAGAAAGTATAGTAACCTATTTGACCACTTAGTGATATGATGAATATACTGTTGTAGAATATATGATGCAAAAGTTCTTATAAGATGTAGTATGATCCTGTTGTATTGTAGTGCATATTCTTGGATCGTACATGTTCATTCAGAATAAACTATTTTATATGGCTTAATATGAAAAATATTTTAAAAATTAAGCTAAATTACAAACAATTAACTTTCTTTGTAATTTCTATCAATAATAGGAAATATTGTTCTCTTCAAACGAAAATATATTACCATTTAAAATTCGAAAACATATTAATTTAATGAAGGAAACATAGCACCGTTAATAACATTACAAAAAATCAATTTATATTACTGGTTGTTTTTGTTTATGACACAAGAGTAAAAAAAAAGAAGTCGCGGACATCTTTGTTTCAATAGAAAATCATTCAGAATCTACAATTATGATGTGAGGATCCCTAGAACATTGTTTTTCTCACCATAATATTTTATCATTTCGTAGAGTAAAATATTCTTGTGATTAAAAGTAAGTTCATAATATAGATCAAAAGTGTAATTAAAGTATACTCCTGCATATCCCATATCCTCAGTAGAAATACCAAAACCATATCAGATCTTTTGTAAAAAATCAATGTAATTGATTTTCGTTTTATTTTCAATTTCTACATCATATATGAATATATTTTCCAGATGTAGATCGCGGTTAAAAGATGAAAAATACGAAAATCTTGTTTAATAACGAGTCATGCATTTTCCAAAGAATAATGAAAAATCCTGCCATTTTAGATTTTATATCAAATTCACTTATACAGCGTCATTTAAATTCAATAAATTTAAATAACAGAAAACATTTTAGACAAATCGAGAATTGCATCTTTGAAATAAAAATGAAAGAATGCTGTGGTGTTTTTATTATCTGTACACACTGGTTTGAGTACCATAATCTCCCTCTACGCTTCATTTAAATCTTCATTCTTTGTTCTTAATTTTCAGAGATAATTGTTATTTTAAAATATAATGAAATATATGTCGCGTAGTTGTATAAGAAACTTTTTAGTCTATTTTAAAGATATAACATTACCATACAGGTTCGCATATCTACCAGCTGGTACCTTTTTATACAGCTCTTCTCTTTGGCAAACCATGTATTGATTTATAGATTTGATTTAGTGTTAGGAAGACCTACCACAAAACCTTGCTACACATTTGTTTGTTTAATCTTTTATGAAAACTTGAAATGTTTAGTTGCTGGAAATAAAACAGAAAAGATAAAAATGTTTGTGAATTGGCCTAAATAACATTTTAGGCTGTCATTGCGAGTCTTTTCTCTGGGTAAGAGCATTGGTTCAAAATGTCACCATCTACTGAGGACAACAGACAGATGTCACAGAAGGTAGTTACGCGTCAAGTTGCTGAAAGACATTTCCATATTCGCTTATAACCTAAAATTAATCATTTCTAATACCTATATTTTTATGTGCTGAGGAAACAGGGTCGCTAGAACAACTTTTGCTTCACAAATCCAGTGATAGTGAGAATTTCTATGGCTCACGCACGTTAAATTGATAATGTTTCTTTAATCCATTGCATGAATCTCATGAGCAGTTTTTCATCTATTTTTCACTTTTCTAAAAAATGCCATATCTTTGTCAATTTATTTACATGGCTATAATTAGTTAAGGGACACATCAGAACAGCATAGTTACCTCAACAGCTTTGTAATCTGAAAGATAACAAGGCACAAC
>NW_013665796.1:311787-313484 GCF_000517525.1 Limulus polyphemus | reverse complement strand
TTCAGAACAGTAGAGTTACCTCAACAGCTTTGTAATCTGAGCATACAACAAGGCACAGCAACAGTTCAGAACAGCAGAGTTACTTCAACAGC
The DNA here is from genome assembly GCF_000517525.1 of Limulus polyphemus. NCBI lineage: Eukaryota > Metazoa > Arthropoda > Merostomata > Xiphosura > Limulidae > Limulus > Limulus polyphemus. The sequence goes on along the minus strand of NW_013665796.1, from coordinate 313,392 downwards.
TTTGTAATCTGAGCATACAACAAGGCACAACAACAGTTCAGAACAGTAGAGTTACCTCAACAGCTTTGTAATCTGAGCATACAACAAGGCACAACAACAGTTCAGAACAGCAGAGTTACCTCAACAGCTTTGTAATCTGAGCGATAACAAGGCGCAAAATTTAACAATATTCTACAACATAACGACTCAGTTGGTTGTTTAATTTTAGAAAAATATTTTGTTCTATATGAAGAATTTAGTAAGTCGGCCAGCTTCAAGGAAGCATTATTCGTTGGGTGATAAGACTACAGAACAGACTAAAGTACATTTTGGAGTAGCTTCAGCTCCAGCAAGCCTCGTTTACTACCAAGAACCCAAAGAAGAAAGTTTGTTTATGTTCGTTCAGATGTTTGATGTTTTGTCCCATGTAACTGTTTTTGCTTTGCAACAGTTGGGGCACTTAGTACTCATGACGAACTTCAAGTGCCAAAACCGCAAGACAGGAAAAGTATTAAATGGTTATTGAAGAAAGTTAAAGAAACACCTCTAAATAAAAACCTAATTTATTTGCGCTGCGTTTCGGGCATATAAACTTCGTCAAGCTTAAGGAATATTTAAACTCTGTAAGGTCGTTTTTTCTAACTTTATTGTCAAAATTCTTAAATCCCTCCAATTGCGCTAAGAATTCTGAAAAAAAAACAAAAAACATTCCCATTACTCGACCGAAACCATTAGAATGCTACAGCAGTTTATCTTATGCAAAAAGACAAACTGTCAGGACAGAAAACTAAATAGGCTTTCTACAGCAGTGCTGGAAAAAAATATTATACCAACAGAAATTGATTGTCTCATACGACTAACAATCTGTTTAAAAAATATTCTAACAAAGTGAGTAATGAACACCATTTTCTTCAAACCATTCTACGAGATGTTATAGATTCGAATCATTGTAAAAAATACCACTGCCAGAATTTAATAGAAAAGGGCTTATTGATAATCGAAAAATAACAAACCCAGAATTTTAAATCTGGTTCCAGACACTTAGAAATTTTGAAGAAATAAAAGTGTATAACAATAGTATTTCAACCGTACTAAACTCGTCATGTCCATTGTAAAAGCGTTCACGCTATAATAATTGTTGTTGTAACAAATAGCCTATATAAATAGTGTTCCGACCACTACTATGTTCGTTGTATCTTAGCCAACATGAAGAGCTCTGGATTGTTTGTTTGTTTATTTGTAATTAAGCAAAAAGCTACACAAACTGCTATTTGTGCTCTGCCTACCACGGATATCGAAACCGGATTTCTAGCATTGTAAGTCCGCAGACGTATCACTGGGCTACTGGGGGCAGAGCTTTGGGTTGAACGGAACGTGTCGTCGGCAATGGATATCTCTACATAAATAAAATAAGAGTTTTGTCTGTACATTGCTTACAATAGTGTACTTTTTGCATATCTTCACGTTTCATACACCAGAGAAGCCGAAACAAGCCTTATCTCAATTTCTGTCTGTCTGTCGGTAACGCTCGCGGACGTGTTTTTGTTCACTTTTCACGGGAAACGAGTGCACCGTTTTCGATGAAACTTTTTTTCTTTGTTTTATAGATGTGTAAGAAGGTTATAG
>NW_013665796.1:305948-310807 GCF_000517525.1 Limulus polyphemus | reverse complement strand
GCCCAAGAGTTGGCGGTGGGTGGTGATGACTAGCTGCCTTCCCTCTAGTCTTACACTGCTAAATTAGGGACGGCTAGCGCAGATAGCCCTCGTGTAGCTTTGCGCGAAATTCAAAAACAAACAAACAATCTATTCTAATAAAACAGCATGTGCGTTTGTGCCAGTCAGTTAGTCAGCACCATAGCTCAAAGAAGAAAGAACCTAGAGACCTGAAGCTTTGTATCCATGCTAAGGGAATTCTGAGGTTGTGCACCTTGGCATTATTTCTTCTCAAAAATATTTTGGCCAAATTTTTTGGCCTATAATTTTGCCCTATACCCCTTAAGCCATAACAAGAGAGAAGTGCATATGCTGCCATCTGTAGTTTGGGAATAAGTGTTTAATAATAATAACAGTTTTGTAACAACAGGTTAAAAAACAAATTATAACACGTATAAATGTGGTAGTATTCATATTATTGGCGGAAACGACCATATTCAAATGTTTGTTCGTTTGTAATTCTGATTTTCAAATTGATAAAATATCTTAATTCGTTATTACTCGTGCAGCGAAAAAACTAATTTTGAAATAAGGTCAAACTTGAAACTTTTTCGCGGCACGGGTAATAACGACATTTATTCAAAAAGATTTAAAAATAAGGAGATACGAATGATGCAAAACTTTCTTCAATTATTTTACCAAAAACATTCTTCAAAAAAGTGGGAGGAGAGGAAACGCCTACTTGGATAGAGTATCACAAAAGGTAAGCGATATTTTCCATCATGCTTAACTAGTTCCTAATAAATGTTGTTTAAACTCATAACGGAGGTAAATAAATATGTAGAATTATACACGGTCTTTTATTTACATTAAAACATTTATATTTGTATGCTTTCGACCCTCTTGCTGGGGCCTTCATCGGGCAACAATGTACTGAGAGATAAAAATTCGTTAACTGTGAAACTCCGTTTTAAAATAGGTATCTAGGTAACAATTGTAACAATAACTGACATCTGGTATTAAAGTTAATAAATACATATAATTATGATTAGTCTGTATAAATATAATAGTACTGTCTGATGTCTGTTGTATGTCCATGTAACTACTTCGAGAATATGGATGGATCAAAAATTGGTATGGAGGTTCATTAGGTCCATACGGCGGGAAACCTACAAATTTTGAGTTTTGCAGTTTTTATGGTCGTTTTTTACCACTACCTCACCTCCTGTGGATGGACCTTCATCAAATTTGGTATGGGAGTTTAATGGGTACATGAAGAGATACTTTCAAAGTTGCAGTTTCACATTTTGTTTTGCAGTTTTTATGGGCTTTTTTTAACACTAGTTCACCACTGTTGATGGATCTTCACCAAATATGGCACGAAGGTTTGTTGGGTCCATGTGGAGATGCATGCAAATTTGAAGTTTCATATTTTGTATTTTACAGTTTTTAAGGGCGTTTCTACGTTTTTTACAACTACTTCAACTCCTGTGGATGGACCTCCACTAAATATGGTATGGAGGTTCATTGGGTCCATGCGGAAATGATACAAACCTGCGGTTTCACATTTTGTGTTTTCCAGTTTTTACGGGCGTTTTTCACATCTATTTCGCCCCCTATTAATGGATCTTCACTAAAGTTGACACGAAGGTGTGTTGGGTCCATGCGGAGATAAATTCAAATTTGCGGCTTCAAATTTTGTGAAGCTTTTTTACTTCAACATGTTGGCTTCCCTACATACGTACGTGTAGTGCAGTGAAGCTTTCTTTACTACATGTTGGCTTCCGTGCATGCGTACGTGTACTGCAGTGAAGATTTTTGTTACTATGTTGGCTTCCCTGCTTGCGTATGTCTATTGCAGTGAAGACTTTTGTTATTACTTTGTTAGTTTTCTTGCTAGCGTATGTGTACTTCAGTCATGGATCTTCACCAAATTTTGTATGTATGTTCATTACGTCGATGCACAAATCCATCCAAATTTTCACTTTTACATTCTTCGTTTTGCGGTTTTCTGAAGGGTTTTGCGTGTCGTAGCAATACTTCATTCCCTGCAAATGGATGTTCATCAAATTTTTTATGTGGATTCATTGGTTCGTTGCGCAGACGCATGCAAGTATTCAATTTTGTATTCTTGTGGTTATGATGGTCGGTTTTGCATTTCATACCACTTTGTTGGCTTCCCTCCACACTGCTGTGAAACTTTTTCTTACAGCTATGTTGGATTCTCTGCTTGCTATGTGTACAGCAATAAAAATTTATGTTATCACTGCGTTTTGTACCACTACCTCGCCTCCTGTAGATGGATTTTCACCATATTTTGTATGTGGGTTCATTTGTTCTTTGCGCAGCAGCATGCAAATTTTCACTATTTTATCCTTCGTTTCGCGATTTTTACGGTGTTTTTGCGTTTCTTACCACTTTCTTAGCTTCTATTCTTGCGTACGTGTACTGCAGTGAAGCTTTTTGTTACTACTGTATTGGCTTCCCTGCTTGCGTACGTGTACTGCAGTGAATATTTTGTTACCACTGCTTTTTATACCACTACTCTCCCCCTGTAGATGGATTTTCACCAAATTTTGAATGTAGATTCAATGGTGCGTTGCACAGATGCATGCAAATGTTCACTTTTTTACTAGTACTTTTACTAGTATGTTGGCTTCACTTCTTGCGTACATGTACTGCAGTGAACCTTTATATTGCTAAATTTTCGATTTTCTGCTACAGTATGGTACTGAATAGGTGGATCATCATCAAATTTGTTATGTAGGTTAACTAACGCATTTCGTAGACACATGCAAAATTTCACCTTTATACTATCGTTTTACGGTTGTTATGGTAAGTTTTGCGTTTCGTACCACTACTTCGCCCCCTTTTGAGAGATCGTCACCAAACTGTGTTTATGGGTTCATTGCATTATTGCGCAGATACATGCAAAATGTCAACGCTGTAGTCTTATTTTAGCTATTTTATGGCCGATTCTTTCGTTACTACTTTGTTGGCTTCCCTGCATGTTTATGTGTACTGCAGTGAAGATTCTTTTACTAGTATTTTGGGTTCGCTGCTTGCGTACATGTACTGCAGTAAAGCTTTATATTACCAAACTTTCGATTTTCTGCTACAATATGGTACTGAATAAGTGGATCTTCACCAAATTTGGTATGTTAGTTCACTAATTTATTGCGCAGACACATGCAAAATTTCACCTTTATACTGTTCGTTTATGGAGTTTTCACATATTCCTAAGATGTTTACGTATTTTTCATGAGAGACATACAATTTCACGAGTGTATTGCCTTAGGTTAGACTCAACAAGCGTCTTCAGAACCCAACAATATCAATTCCAACATGTCGGACCCTGCCATCACAGTTTTTAAGGCTAGAGTCACCTGAACGAAATTTGCTGAACCATCGTTGACACTTACAAACGTTCATAACATTTCCATAAACTTCTTTGATATTCTTTGTGGTTAAGAGAGGCATTATTTTCCTTTTTGTATTCAAACAGCAAGGCTGAAAGAGCGAGCATGTTTGTTTTAAATTTCGCGCAAAGGTACACGAGAGCTATCTGCGCTAGCCGTCCCTAATTTAGCAGTGTAAGACTAGAGGGAAGGCAGCTAATCATCACCACCCACCGCCAACTCTTGGGCTACTCATTAACAACGAATAGTGAGATTGATCGTTACATTATAACGCCCACACGGCTGAAAGGGCGAGCATGTTTGGTGGGACGGGGATTCGAACCCGTAGATTGCGAGTCGAGCGCCCTAACCATCTGGCCATGCCGGGCCTAAATTCTAATAACTTCTAAGTTATCTGTAATAATATGATTATGAAAAGAATCAATAAAGTTGTTATTAATCCAGTTACAAGGAAGATTTCAATTTTTTTCAGGATTAAAGTCTTGAATATATTTTTTTTGTTAAAAAAAGAAGAGTCCTAATGGTTTATTATTTAAATCTGTGGGTTGTAATGACTTAATAGGAAATACCTCAGTTTCAATACTTTTATGAATTATAGATGGTTAGTTTGAAATTAAGCACAAAGATACACAAAGGGATATCTGTGCTCTGCCCACCACGGTATCGAAACCCAGTTTCTAGCGTTGTAAGTCCGCATACATACCGCTGTGCCACTGGGGGCACAGATGGTTAAAATAAATCATCGTATACTTTATGTTTAAAATCTACGACTTTATCTTTTACTTCAATGTTATTTACTGCAAAATGATCCTATTTTAATCTAAATTAATTAAATCCAAAATAAAATCCTTAATATGAAATCAAAATTTAATACAAATTTTGACAAGCATTAAACACCGATGTCATTTAATTCAAAAATTCTTTCATTATAAAACTTAAAATATTAGTATATTTATAAAAAAATAGGAGACAAAATCACTCGTTTTTTATCATTATTATTTATAGATAGATAACTGATACTCATAGATTTTTGAACCGAGGCAATTTTGATTAAAAACTCTTATTCCAAAATATTATAATGTAACACTACTACACAAGTCTGTTGCCAGAGCATTATCATCACCTGTGGTAGACGTAGGTACTTTTGGAAACAATTAACATCCTTTGAAATCAATAGATAAATAAAATTGAAGTTCATAAAGTGTAGATTAACTGTACCACTAGAAGATAAATTTTATCTCAGTATTTTGGTAATAACTGATGGAGATTAACACGCATCTTTTAAACTATTGGAGGATTGACTGGGGTGATATATCAAAGTATATATGATCTATGAAATAATCAAAGCCTTGGGTATAACAGAAGTTTTAACTATTTTCTAAAAGAGAGAATTCTGAAAGGACTTTCGAAATGGTGTATTTAAGTGTTTGACACTCACAAAAAAGAAACCTATCATTTTAT
>NW_013665796.1:294636-304948 GCF_000517525.1 Limulus polyphemus | reverse complement strand
AAACAACTCTATTCAAGAAAGGACTTTGGAAATTGAACTCGTTTGATTTACCACTGTTGTAAAGCAATAGCATGTATCTACAAAAGCAATCATAAAAAGAATTTGGGAAATATGTATTCAGTTAATTAAAATCATGTGATCTGAAGAAAGGTTTGCTCTCACAACAACCAAAATGAATTCTCTTAGATGTTCTTTTACATCAGATTTTGAAAATCGTTTTGGTAAGGCTATTCTTAAAATTGAACAGATATCATAGATGTATACAGTATCATCCTGAAAAATCTTTTTATAAATTCTGCAAAGCAAACCTTGATATTGAGCATGTATTCTAACCAACAAATCTATCACACTAGAAAGTACTTCAACTTTGGAAACTTCAGTATTTATTAATATATTATGATGGACGTTGATAACATTTTAGGAGTATGCTAGGTTCATATGTGTAAATACTATTTATGAAAGCAAGTTATATGACTGGGCACTTCAGTGTTATCTTAGGTATTATGCATAACACTTCCACATTCTGTATATAAATAATATTTATAAACTCAAGTACTATTGCACACTTGGGTGTTCGCTTGTATAATCATCTCTAAGGACAAATTTTATTATTTGCACACTTCTGTAATTTGTCTTTAAATGCTTTACAGTGATGAATTATGAGAATAAAATATATCATTCAGAAAAAAAAGAGACAGAGCTATATGTTAACCATTATCATTTATTCAAGTTTTATAAATGAGCTTTGGGCACTAATACAAGTATAATGAAAGCCTGTGAGAATTAAGTAAACCAGTAAATATTTAACATATAAAAAAAGCTGTATTAACATATTTCATGTTATCAAAATAAAATGTCAAGCTTTATCTCTCTTTCTCTCTCTCTCTCTATATATATATGATAGTTAAGTTATATCATGTGTATGGAAGTAGCATAAGTAGCCAAGCCCTTTGGACTGAATGTAGCACTACATCTGTAGAGTAACTGAAGATGGTGTCTGAAATATAGCTTATCGTCAATGTTACTGAAACACGAAATTTAACAGGTAACACATGCAACATAAAAATCCTATAACAATTAGCTTCAGTATGACAAAATTAATTTCATTTTCTCAGAAAAACTAGAAGTTATCGTATAATAGATAAAAATGTATATAAAAATAAACTGGTAGGTAATAAACATTAAAAAATATTATAAATTCTAGGTTAAAAACATTAGAAAATATTATAAATTCTAGGTTAAAAACATTAGAAAAATATTTGTTTTAATATAAAACAAGTTTGCTGTAATGTGAATAAAACAAAATATTTATTTTAACTTCTTGAAAATCTTTGTTACACTTGAAAAGTAACTTGCACAGATATAAGAAGTGGTTTTGAAATAATCAATCTTTCTGTATGTGTAACCTTTATTGCATCTTTTATTAAAACACAGTTAACATAAAACAGTATAACACATAATACTGATGTTTGCTGTGAACACAAAATTAAAACATTTTAGTAAAATCACCAGTAGAAGAAGTACATTGTAGATATGTGTATTAAATGCAAATATGCTTATAGTTTTAAGCTTATTAGCTGTTATGGTTGTAAATTTTACTTTCAATAAAATTATAATTCAACATTGAAAAGGAAACCACCAATGTTTTCAACATCAAAATTAATAAGAATAAAGAGTAAAGTGTGCTGAAGTTTTACACATGGTTCATACTGAATTGCTCAGATCAATTTCAAGCACTTTCCATGTACTCTCAGGATATTTTTCAAGCAATTTTTGGAAGCTAATATCTACATCAAAATCGACTGGATTCCACTGAAATTTTATCTAATTCCTATTTATTTGTTCAACATATGAATGTAGAGTAAAAAGGAAAAAATACTTTATTTACTGTGCTCAACTCCGCAACATGCAATAAAGTTAGATACTTCAATATATTCTGCTACTATAATATTTTCAAGTATTTTTGCAAAAAAGGCCCCTTTCAAGTACTTTCAAACCCTTGAAATTCCATTCTCAATTTCAAAGACTTTCAAGGATGAGTATGTACTTTGTTTACAATTCTTTTATGGTAGTCTCAGAAGTATAATTTTACTTGAAAATTTGTAAAATTCATTTCATTACTTCTTGACATACTTTTATATCATTCAAAAGATGAGAAACTGTGCAGTATTCAGTTAAACAACATGACTCATATTTTTGCTTAGAACTGCTTATTAAACTACCTCAACAATATGTAGTGTCAGATGATAAAAATTTGTAGGATTTTTTGCACTAACAGCACAGCTTTGCAAACTAGATGAATCTTTTTGGTATGCATTTATTTGGTACAATGATTTACCAAATTACAAAACTGACTTTTACTGGAAACACTGTATTACCAAGAGAAAAAAATGCACTAAACAATGAATTAAAAACAATTTCATTCATTACTGTAATATTTATAGAGAGAAAAAAGAAGCTTTCAATGGTAAACATGTTATTGAGCAAATGATTTTATTTCTTTTTTACCACTTTTATGTTAGCTTTAGGATGTGTTACTCTTTAAGCAAATACTGATCCATATAGCTTGGGTTAGCAGTGGTGAAATCTTCCATCTCTTTCAAAGCATTCAGTAAACCCATATAAGCTGGGGTTTGTTGCCACTGAGCTAATAGTTCTTCTGAATTTTGGACACTGGAGTCAACATGATGAAACATTGAATGGTACAGATCTAGCATGTGGTCGGGTATCAGATATCTGCGGTTTGGTACTACGTGATCTAGAACATAAAGTGCTGGAGTATACGGGAACCGAAGTACCAGCAGATGTTCATAATCTGAAGAGGCTTTTGTTAGGTCACTTGTTATAGTTGAAAGTCCATACATAAATAGGGAATCCAGGTGATGAAAAGTTGATTTTAAGTTCTGAAAACAGCCAAATTAAAAACTGTTGACAATTTGAACCTTATGTTATTTGTTTTACACATCAATTTTTATAACTTTTTACTTTGATCATCAAAACAGGGAAATTGGAAGTTCACAAAACCTTATGTACAGACCAATACAAATTAACTATAAAGCTACAAAAACTATAAGAGATCCTGTTCATCAAGAAATGGTGTTAGAGCTCTATTTACAAGTTAGTATATAGTGAAGTTGAAAAAAAAAGGAATTAAAATAAAAAATTAAAAACCTTCCATCCAAACAAACAACCAAAAAGAAACTGAAATATTGAGATGACAGTTACAATGTTTATAAAGTACAAGTAACAGTAGATTAATTCCATAGATTGATAAAAAAAGGGAAGATGGAAAGTTCACTAGAAAATAAAGTCATATTTTAGAAGTTTCCAAGTAAAAATATATATATTCCAATTTTCCCCAATTCTAAAGTTTTGCTATCCTCACTAGATTATTAACCAGAAATTAATGGATTTTATGTTACAAAATAAATATAACCAAATACAAGTCCCCCTCCAAAAAAAAATAGTCAGAAATCCCCAGTTTTTAAGATTCAGCTCAGTAAAATTGATATGGAGTGCCAAGTTACTGAAATTGGACTGATAAAACATGCCACGGATGTATAACTTCCTTACTGATATTCTGTACTTTAATTAATACACATTTTAATGTTACACTTACTTACTTACTGATGTCTTGTAACACTACAGGATACTAATTACTGAAAGCCAGTATAGATGCTACTTAATCTGCTTATGTCCTGTAACTCTGTAGTGATACTATTTACTGTGATGATATTCTGTTAATCACTGGAGATGCTACTGACCCCACTGATGTCCTGTAACTCTGCAGGGATCTACTTACTATATTCTGTACTAATGTTCTTGTATTTTACAATTGAATAAAGATGCTGAAGAGACACATAAAAATATGTTTTCTCTTTTGAATGTGAAAATCTGTTTCTTACTTTAATATTTCCTCAGGATTTAGTTTGTTACATTCATAATGCAATTACTAAAATATATCTAATGCAGAGAACCTACAAGTTATTTACATTATAAACAGTGTGATTGTTTGTTTGTTTTTGAATTTTGCGCAAAGCTACATGAGGGCTATCTGTGCTAGCCGTCCCTAATTTAGCAGTGTAAGACTAGAGGGAAGGCAGCTAGTCATCACCACCCACCACCAACTCTTGGGCTACTCTTTTATCAACAAATAGTGGGATTGACCATCACTTTATAATGCCCCCACGGCTGAAAGGGGGAGCATGTTTGGTGTGACGGGGATTCGAACCCGCAACCCTCAGATAGCAAGTCGAGTGCCCTAACCACCTGGCCATGCCGGGCCACACAGTGTGATACAAGCAGAATGATGTGTATGATACTATAAAAAATAAATTATTACTGCATAAAATAAATGAAAAAAATTGTATCAGTAAGAAAATATAGATACTATGGCACAGGAAGAGTCAAAACTGTAACAGACTGGAAACAAAGATCAATAAAACTGTAAGATCAATAAAAAAGTGTAAGCTAGGTAGGCAACTTCCTTCAACATTTTGTATTTATTTCCTTCTGTCATTGTTTAACTAACATTAATTAAAGTTCATGACCATTCTTCAGGATAAGTTAGGAATTTCAAACCTCTCCTTTTTGTCGAGCCCACTGTTGTTTAACAGCACCTTCAGACTCAATAATAATAATCTTCTTGTTACTTCTCTTGGAGTAGTCAACAAATTCCTGGACCCAGCCTTCTGGGTTGACCATAATTTCATGTTCTTGCTCAACATCAAGAAGGACATTAACCCCAAAGTTAATCGTTAGAAACTTAGCCAGTGCTTCAATAACTTGGGTGTGCAGCAAACAGTCATGAGAATAGAGAATTGATACTTGAAGGTTGGCATTTTGAATAGGCAGGTTACTCATTAGATGACCTAGAGTAGAATTAAACAAGGTTAAAGAAATGTAAGTTATGAAACTCAACACAAATAGTTTGTTTTTTAGTACTACTTTATGATTACAAAAGTAATTTAATACTAAATTACATATTACAGCTACAAAAAGTTTGAAATTATCAGAAGTTTAAGACTACAATGCATGTTGTACAGGGGTTTAGTACATTATATCAAAGTTTTTTTGAACTTCACTATGTCCTTACAAGTCTATGTTTCCACATCCAGTCAACTTACGACTGAACAATAGCCCTGCAGCATAGTTTACTTTACAAAAGGTTTTGGTGTAAAGTTTTTATGTCCAAAGCACATAACTTTTCCCTGCATGTTTTCCATAATTCATCTTGTGCATGAACACAATGGTTTCCAAGTGCCCATTTTAACAGACTGATTGCACAGAAATCCATAGGTATTACATCGACAACTTACGTGGTATGTCTTTGTATCAAAAAGCATGAAAACCCATTTCATTCTCCAGCTGCTTGAGGCATGAAAAAGTTGAATGGGTATGTTGTGGAAGCAACCTGTGTCACTCTTCTAGACAGAGATCCTTCTTGGTTATGTTGTATCAAGCATGTGGATGGCTTTATTTACTGACCTTTGTGTTTATGGATTCTCCCAGTTACAAAACACAGCACTTACTTACCATAGCTGGGTATGACTTGTGTGAGGTCTTACTTTAGATGGTCCTAGTTTTCAAATTGATCTATGTTCCTTTATTATCAAATTTCATTAAATAAAAGGGATAACCATGCATGAATACAATTTTTTATCTAAGTTTATGAATATTTTGCATTGGAAATCACTGTTGCATACCCTTCCAAAAAGCAGTCAGTTTTTGGTGGCATCTCACTTCCTAAGAAATGCTAAGAAGTATCAAAATGTAGTTCTGATTCATTCTTTTCCACCTATAGGTGTAGCAATTGAGGATATTTTACTTTTTTGGGGGGGGGGGGCTATTTACCTGCAATTCTCCAACAGAAAATAATATCCCCTTAACTCTTTCAGCCTGGGCTTGGTCTCTGGGACCAACATCGTAGCCATTTTGTGCTTGTTATAGTTTTCATGCTAAAAATTTTAAATTAGTAAACGAATGTTGACAACATTTGGCAGATTATCAGCAAACATTACTATGTTTTCATATGCAGAATATAAATTTTTTTTATTAAGTCTTAATGTTTGTAAAGCAATGTTTCTTTCATGCCTTTTTTTTTCACATCTTGCCTATCTATCATGCAAAGTAATTTTAATTTTAAGATTAAAAATACTTTTATGCATCAGAAACTTTTGAAATTTCACATGTGAAATCTTTTGTAATGTCCAGATAGTTATCAAACATTTAAGAAAAAACTATATTTTATCTGTTATTTTCAGTAATTAATCTCTGTACGGGTTCAGTAGATTTGACCAATCTCACTACCACCATAAAAAATTAGGAAATAAACAAATTATGCATCTTTCATTCTAGAATGAACACAAATTATAACATGAAAACATAAATGTTTAGACAAAATAGCTTAAATCTCATAACATTATACATATTTATAACTTTCATTATATTGACCTTTCACCCATGCCTGGTTAACAACTGAGAAGTTACAATGATGCAGCTCACGTGCACTCATGTTATCATATCAAATAACATAAAGGTGACCTTTGGTCTGTACAACTGTTTGTTTGTTTTTAATTTTGCGCAAAGCTACACGAGGGCTATCTGCGCTAGCCATCCCTAATTTAGCAGTGTAAGACTGGAGGAAAGTCAACTAGTCATCACCACCCACCGCCAACTCTTAGGCTACACTTTTACCAACGAATAGTGGGATTGACCGTCACATTATAACACCCCCACGGCTGAAAGGCGAGCATGTTTGGTGGGACGGGGATTCGAACCTGCGACCTGCAGCTTGCGAGTCGAGCGCCCTAACCACCTGGCCATGCCAGGCCCTGGTCTGTACAAAGTAACTTATCTTGACTGTGTTTTAGTCAACTAGTATTTTGTAAAATATAGTCACATTTCAATCATTATACATTATATATGTACATAGATTATTGCTATTTTGAAATAAGTTCTTAAAGTTATTTTTCCTACAATATAGAACAGTAAATAAAGAAGTAAAGCAAACAATTATCTCTTCTAGTTACGACCTTTGAACTCAGTTGCTCCTTGACGTAGGTTGCTAAGCCTTTAAAAATTTTGCATGTGGAGAATATGAAAAAAAAATTTTTTTTTAGGTTTTTATATATACATTTCAATAATTAAAAAATCATAAATTACTACATCAATACCATAGAATTACACTATAATTTATGAAGCTTAGTAATTAAACTGTATTTGGGTCTAAAAGAAATATGAAATTTTGAGCAGACTAAAGACACAACCTACCTCCTTGAACTCTTGGTTTGAAAGACTGAGATGGTGTCCTAACACATGAAAATGGCTGAGAAAACCACTAGGGGGACATTGTGAGCTTTCGATTGGTTATTCACTTGTCATATATTGAAGTAAATGTTATACAAGGGATCGTTTCCAAAAATGGAAAGTGGTGAGCGGGGCCATGTGTTTGATATCTCAACAAATAGAAAAGATAAAAGGCTGTTATTTTATATTCTAGCTTGTCAATATTGGTAATTTGAGTTTCTAATTTGTATGAAACTTAGTATTTTAACATCACAAACATCTAATTTGAACCAGTGCTGCATTCAACATACCACTTGACACATAAAAATTGATGTTTAACTCTGTTTTTTCAATATTTACTTTTAAAATAAGAAATTAAGTTATGTATAATACTAAAATTTGAATTATGATCTACAGATCTACAATAAAATTTTGAATGCGAGTTAACAAACAGGATGACATGGCCTTGTTGTTTGATGAGGTATTATATTGTGTGATTATGGTTTTCTTTACATTAAAGTGTAACTCAAAGGTTATTATGATTATTAATGAGTTATTTATGTATTTAAATACAATAAATAGGGGGGAGATTAAAATTTTAAAGGAAAATAGGGATCATTGGTTATTCGTAGAATTGCTATAAGAAGTATCCAATACAAAATAAATGCTGCAATAAAAGTACACAAACAAGTAATGTGATACTAGTTGAATGGATTTTAAAAGGATTTTCAATCCTTACTTTGGTTGGCATTGTGATCCGTATAGTTAAATGAAGCAGTCTAAGTTTACCAACCAAATTAAGATTAAATTTATGTGTTCAGTTTTTATATGCCCATGGATTGGAAACAACATCTATAAACTTTCAGTATAGTCATATCCCTGATAGCTATAACTTTTACAAGAATTAAATGCACAATCACAAACTTATAACATTTAATCTTTACTTTGGCCTACAGATAAATGTATAAAGCTACCAATGTATGGATTAAGTTTTCTAAATTTGTGATTGTGGTTTTAATTATTGTTTCATTACTTTTTGTAGCAGGATCTCTACTTCATTTTAAAATCTATAATTTTTTCAATACTCTTGTTTGTTTACTCTTTACATTATACCTCTATAAAGTATATACTTTACTCTTAGAAACTGTCGCAAGTCTATCCATCGATATGTGCTGCCATCTGTTGGGTTGAAAAGATATTTAAGTACGTGCATGTTTACCACACATATATATATAGATTTTTATTGGAATACCAAAAGCAGATACTTACAAACCAGTTAAGTAAGCTGGAGAAATGTTGTAGCTATAGTCAAAGCCGTCTAGACGGTAGCTCCACTGACGTGATCAAGTAAGTAGGTAGTAGATGAAAAATTGCTGTTCTAGAAACTTTTGAATTGTTAGCGACCTTTTTAGTATATTATTAGGATATATGCACATAATATATTATAACAAATACTTTGAAGGTCGGTTTTTTGCTAAGGAATTTTGATAGGGTGGTTTTTCGGCTCGTGAATTATTTGTAATCCTTGCCAATTCCTACTATTAAGTACTACTGTACTTAAAATGTGTTTTTTTTTTCTTCTTACAGTTGTTACCAGAAAGTGTAGTGGATCCTATGGAACTGCTATCCTATCTAGACCCCCCTGAGTTAAGCAGCAGTGGAAATACCACTTCAGGAAGCACAACCAACACAACTGCAACTAGCAGCTGTGCCACAACATCCACCTCAAATAGCACAAGTGATGACATCTTGTCATTTTTTGATTCGTAAACATTATTTTCACAGAAATTATAAAACGGTGTAGTGTGTTATTAAAGGAGAGCTTAGAAAACTTGTGGAATGCTCGTATTTATCTGAACTCTTCACAAACTCGAAGGACTGGAGTCCCAGTTTCAGGTGAAACTTGTGAATGGTACCCACAATGAATTTTCCACGTCTTGAGTAACAAAGATTCAAATCAAGACTGAGTTCCTATGCCTATTGTCCACTGTTAAAATGTAGTGGGCTTGCTGGCCAGAGCTTGTGTCATTATATGACAACAGTATCTTTTACCTCATGTTACTGTACAGTACATAAAAGAACTTCAGGTAGGAACAAACAGTGATTAATATTTGTTATGTCTGCATTCAAAGACAAACCACAACCAAGTGTTATGCAAAGTTTCGGGGAAGATAACGTAAGAGTTTTCAGTGCCACAAGAAATGCATGTTCAGTAACTGTGCACATGGCTGTTAACAGACAGCTGGCATTATGTATTATACAGTCAGAGTATTGTGGTGTCTCTATTTATTCCGTGTAATGACTGTGCAAGCTACTTTGTTAATGTTCACCACCAAGAACCTTGATACAATCGGATGTATGCATTAAACAATAATCATATCACTTTCACATTCAGATATGTCTGTTGAGTTGAAATCCACAATACTGCCACTTATTGAAGGCCAAAGAAACCAGAAAGACAACTTCAACTTACCCAATTACTTAAACCATTACTCCCTGTAACAGTGATTATTTTACCCTAAATCTGGTAGGCACTGAAAGGTCATATATCAAATGATTCTACTGTTTTTTGTGTTTTTTTTTTATCTAACTTGCATTGTCCATGCTGTCCAGTCAGAATGAAATGTGCTAATGTTCATTGATTTTGTGGTTATCAGGAATTTATAGGCTGGATTAAAAACAAACTATGGAAGTTTTCCTTTTCTGTCTTAACATTCAATGTACATAATGTAGGAAAATCTGTATAGATTCACCTTGTTCATATTTTCCCTCTCATCTTTTGTCTTTCTCGATGTCCATGTACTTTTTTTTTCCACTCTCCTAACATTTCAATCGTTACATAAAAACAAAAGAAGTTCCTGTGTTGTTTTTTACCAGACCATTTTAATACAGTTTTATTTTACATTTTGGACTTTTTCTTTTTTGTTTTATTCATATGAGAAAAGTTTGGGGTTAGACTGAAGTTGATTTAAAACTGTTACAAAGTCTGTATGATATTATCTTGTATATATAGTTTTTCCACTCT
>NW_013665796.1:289548-294626 GCF_000517525.1 Limulus polyphemus | reverse complement strand
AGCTTGTCAATATCTGTAATTTGAGTTTCTAATTCGTATGAAACAATAGACTTTGATTTTTGTGTGTAACCTGGCACTGGTTCAAATGAGGTGTTTGTGAAGTCAAAATACTATGTTTATCTGTTTTTTTTAACATATAATTTTAAATTAACAAATTGAGTAATATATAGTTCTAAAATTTTGAATGTGAGTCAACAAATGAGATGACATGGCCTTTCACCTGTGACCCATATCGAAAGGGTTAACAGACTTTACAACAAACTTAGTGTGGTCCTTTTTTATCTTTTCAGTTTTTCAAAAACATAAGCCAATACAGTTTCAAAAATACTCATATTAGGGTTTTGTGCAGACCTAAAATGAGCTATTCATCAGGATGACTTTAATGTATGAAAGAGAGGACCCTCAGAGAATTTGGCCACTCAACTTAGCTGAATTTTTAACGGCTCTTATTGCATAGTTAGAAAGCCAGAAAAATTGTGATAGCTATAGAATGTTGTTTGCTTTTTGCATGTTATTATTCTGTGTTCTTTGGCGCAATATTTAATCAAATACAAAACTGTTTAGTGCATTAATACCATTAGTATAAAAAAGTAGGATTAAGTTTCATTGACAGTTCACAGCAAAAGAAAAAAGACCCATGTAAGTACTATATTTCTTGTTTTTCATGTGTATTCTTTATTTATAATTAAAAAAGTAACTAAAATATAAAAATTAGAAACTTTTTAGGTTAGATATGATAAAATAAATAATAACAATAAAAACTTTTCATGTGTTATGCTCATAAGCAACTAGTGAGTAGATTGTATGTTACATAATTCGATAGGGTAATGTGAGCTACATATTCACCAAGTTTCTTACAACTTGTGTGGTGGGAATATTAATTAGACACACTTCAAAAAACAATAAAATGAAGTATAAACAGATGTATAAAGTTATGTATTTAAAGTTATTTAGGATGAACAAATGTAGTTTCATGTTACCACTTAAAGTCATTCTAGAAAGAAAAAAGGTAATTTAGGTATATTTGAAAATTTTATGGTGATTATGAGGTCAATCAAACTGACCAACCTTGTATAGAATTGGGGTAGAGAAAATTTCATACAAAATATAAAGTTTTACTGAAAAAGAAATGTTTTAAATTTATTTAGGAAGTCTTAGAGACTATGCAAATGAGATTCTTCAGATGAAAAAAGTATTATTAATCTTAACATGAAAATAATTTTGTACTCCCAGCAGGCAGCACTTTTACACTATATATGCTGAAATGTTTAGTGAAAATACTTCAATTGACCAAGCCCATGGAGAGAGAGAGTTAAAAGTTTTGGTGGTCAGCTCAGTTTCTTCAAGACTGGGTGTGCTTTGTATGTGTCAATAAAGATACATAGACATGCATACATTTTAGATCTAAACTATTGACTTTAAAGGAAACACAACTGAAATACATAAATATTTATCTTTTGTGCTTTGTTTCTAAAGCAAATAATAAAATCCTCGAAAGGGTTAAAAATTTCAAATACTGTTCTTATTTAATGTTTTCTGTTATTAATTCCTTCCACACGGGTTGGTCAATTTGATCAACCATGTGACCTTTTTGTACTCGTATAGTCTTTGCAGATTTGATGCTACTAACTTTTGATATAGTGTGTATATCTTCACAAAATTTGGCAGTCTTTCAGTAAACATAATAAGCCTTTCACACACAAAAAATCATATATTTGAGCAAAATATTTTTAATAAAATAAAAAAAGATTTGTTTTTGAATATATTGAATATTTGTTTTAAATAGTCTGTGTGCAAAGTGATTTTCATGTTAAGATTAAAATGACTTTTTCTCATCTCAAAAATCTTAAATTTTATTTGTGTAATCTCTAAAACCTCCTAAATACATTTCAAATGTTTGTTTTACTTTCAGTAAAACTTTATATTCTCTCTTTTTTCTCTACCCTAACTCTATACAAGGTTGGTCAATTTGACTGACCTCATAACCACACACACACAAAATCTAAATTACCCTCCTTTTCTTTCCAGAATGACTTCAAAAGTAGCATGAAACTGTATTTCGTTTATCCTAAGTAGCTCTAAACACGTAAGAGTATACATCTATTTATAATTAAATTATTGTCCTTTGAACTATGTCTAACTACCATTTGCACCATTATAAGTTGTAAATCACTTGAGGAAGGTGCAGCTGTTACGCTATCGAATTATGCTACCCACGAGCTTCTCCGAGTTCCTCGCATGCATGCCTCGTAAAATGTGAGAAACCTTCAAATTCATAGATAACCCCTTAAAGTATTGATTTCAGTCAATTCAATTTGGAGAACCTGCAATAATTTGAGGTGAGTCAATGAGGTCTACCAGATTTATAAAGTTTTGAGTCAAGTGAAGTCATGGCTTGAATGCCTTGTTATCAATTTGTTCCATGATGACATCTAGTGTCTGTTGGAGGTTCAACCAGACTTATGTTTGAAATGGAGCAAGTATCAATAAATTATCCAAGTTATAATGGCAATTAATTCCAAACCAACGAAGATATGACATTAGGACTTTAAAAAACTTGTGAAAAGATATGATGTAGAAGCTAAGGGACGAGCCTAGAACAGAAAAACTAATATTAAGAGGAAAAAAAACAACTTATGATGAGAAATATGATATACTGGAAATATGAATGTAAGCATCACATTTCCATTTTCCACTGACTTTGAAAAATATGCATCAATAACTACTGAACATTCTTCATTTTAATGAGGAATATTTAAAGAGAATTAAAAGAGATAAATTCCTAACTACACGACAATCTTCTGTATGTGGAGCAGTGACGAAAAGATGAGAAAATAAGCCTAAATCTGAATACTAAAATTTCTCAATAGTCTCTTTAGCCAAAAATAAAATAAGTTTCTGAAGTAAGGAATCAGCTTATCAGAAACCATTGGAGGTATGAAATGAAATAAAAGTAGTGAAATATGAGGTTGATAGTCTCACAAAGACTTCTGATCTTCACTAAAAACCATCAAAACACAAGCATCCAGAACTGTAGTCTTATCAAGATCTATAAACTTCTCAGTTTTTTTTAACAACTAATATTCTGGTCATTAGGAAATCAAGTAAATAATAATAACTTATTCTGCTATAAACTTACTATGAGCAGAAGGACTAG
This sequence comes from Limulus polyphemus, assembly GCF_000517525.1. Classification (NCBI taxonomy): domain Eukaryota; kingdom Metazoa; phylum Arthropoda; class Merostomata; order Xiphosura; family Limulidae; genus Limulus; species Limulus polyphemus. Next base: position 291,469 of record NW_013665796.1, on the reverse strand, counting down.
ATTCAGGTGTAATATTGCGATTATCCATACCTAGAATATAAATAAATAAAAATTAATGGTAAATATGATACAAAGGCTACATCAGTACAGGTGAAATAAAAGAAACATTTTTTTAAAATGAATACAGACTGAATCTGATTTGGTGTTTTCAATAAGTGCATTCTTCCATTGACAAAATATACTAAAGAAATTTATCTGTAAAGTAATAGCCACCAAAACATTTGTTGAATTTTGCACTAGCCACCCTAAATTTGAAGTGACAGACAAGAAGGAAGGCCCCAAAGCAAGGAATATAATACTTTCTTTTGTAGTAACAGGATCCACAGTCTGGCACACTAATCACTTGGCCCAACTCCTCATACCAAAAACTTTCACAGCCTCTAACTTTTAAAAAAAATCACCTACATAATTAATAAACTTCACTGTCGATAACCTAGATAAAAATTAATAAAATATATAATACATTAACTCAAAGTAATCTTGGGGAAGATGTAAGGGTCACAAATTTAATTCAGTTAAAAGTCAAATAGTGTTGATACACTTAAACACACATGCACAGGTCTGTTACCCTCTTACTACAGGTATGTCAAAGTGTGCATGTCAACTTTTAGAGTTACATTCAAATTTTAATTAAACTACTTTATTATCACTGTATACTCTGGCTGTCTTTCAACTTCTTGTCACCAAAACTAGATTAAGAATAAAGACATTATTTCATCATGATTGGAAAGGGCTCTTGTTCCTATCTTACAGTAGTAGCTGTCTAATTTCTGTTGTTCTCAATAACTTTTGTAGACGTTGATACTGCTATTTTAATGAGATCAGGGTCATGTTGCAGTATCTCACAATCCTAGGTTACCAACATCAGATATATATATATATGCACACACACACATCATTATTTAGGAGAGTTAAACTTCTATTTTATGCTAACCTTTAGAAAGTTTTTGGGCAACTCTCCAAACCAATATAATCTATACACTAAGGTGGGATAACAGTTTGAATAGGCAAATAAGAACTCTCTTGTACAGCCACAGTGGGCATGTGTAGCCTTTGCCTGAGGCAGTCACTAAAGCAAGATTGGGTCAACATTATATTTGCAAGGATATCAACTAAATGCAAAACACCATGGAAATTGTAAAAACTTTACCTCAATAAAAATGTATTCAATTTCTAAGTTACAAAATAGAAAAATCATCTGGTCATGAACTACCCCACTGTCATCTGAGAATTGTGGATAGAATGCAAAGTTTGAGTGAGTTTAATGTATCCAATACAGCATTAAGACAAAAGCTCTGGTGATTTGTTTACTTTAGAATTTTTTGCAACACAATATACAAAGTTTGTGCATAGAACTCCATAATTTTGGACTGATAGACTAGAGAGAAAACAGAACAGCTAGTTAAAGCACCCATTGCCAACCCTTGGGCTACTCTTTATTGATCAAATAGTAAGATTTGATCCTCTTATAATGCACTTCCAAAAGTGTGTTTGTTTGTTTGTTTTGAATTTTGTGCACAGCTACACAAGGGCTACCTGCACTAGCCATCCCTAATTTAGCAGTGTAAGACTAGAGGGAAGGCAGCTAATCATCACCACCCACCGCCAACTCTTGGGCTACTCTTACCAACAACTAGTGGGATTGACCATCACATTATAATGCCCTCACGGCTGAAAGGGCGAGCATGTTTGGTGTGATGGGGATTCGAACCCACGACGTGCAGATTGTGAGTCTAGCGCCCTAACCATCTGGCCATGCCGGGCCCGAAACAAAAAGGTACAAACTCTCCATGGTGAGAGTAGCCTAGGTTTAAGACAAAACGTACAGACTCTCTATGGTGGGATTAAGCCTATATTCAAGACAAAACGTATAGGCTTTTCATTATGGGATTAGGCCTATGTTTAAGACAAAACGTACAGA
>NW_013665796.1:270638-289120 GCF_000517525.1 Limulus polyphemus | reverse complement strand
CGTATTAACCTACTGATCATTCTGTTTGCACGTCTATTTGTGTTTCTAGAAAAACAAAAACAACGAAGATACAAGCCGTATTTAAATACTCAAAACACGTGAAGACAAAAGGTCAGTTCGACAAAAGATGTAGTATTACAGAGATGAGAAATTTAAAATTTTCCATTTATTGTGATTATATGTCTACATTTAGCCGCCAGAAGTATAATAATAGAAGCCAATATAAAGCATGTTTGGTGTGACAGGAATTCGAACCCACAACCCACAGATTGCGAGTCAAGCACCCTAACCACCTGGCCATGCCGGGCCTTCCAAAAGTGTGAAACAAGGTTTGACACAATGGGTTGAATATTATAAACCATCAGGTTAACAGTCTAGGCATGATAACAATTAGGTCATGTTCACCCTACTTTTGTGGAAGTGAGATACTAATATTGTACTGACCTGATTTATATTGTTGCAAAATATTTGTGAAGTTATCTGTTGTCAGGCTTATCACCTATTAATAGTTGTTAATATGAGGATAAATGCACGAAGTAACGAAAAATGAGTAATAAGTTTTGTAATGATGGCAAAAAAAGTATAATTTAGTGCTGGGAACAAAATTATACTTCAATTATTACTAACATTTCATTATAAATATTTGTGCCACATAGAAATTTATTCATGGTTTTTAAATCAATTTCAAGAGCTTTAATCTTGCTAATATTTACATTATTATAATTTGTTATAGTACATACAACATACTTTGGAAATCATATTAAATGAATAAATTATGATAATTACAACCTTAATTTAGAACATTTCTCTAAATGGTCTTTTAAATATTGTGAAAACAACTTAGTATTAATACATAAGGAGCAGATTTGGATCTATAGAATTTACCAATAAACTCTTCATATAACTTACCACGATTTCTTAAATTGTGTCTTCTACGAAAAGCTACCATTACTGTTACCATAAACAAAAGAGCAACAACCCCCAACACAACACCTAGCACTAGAGCTAAGTTACTGTTCATTACATCTGGACTTGGTTCAGTTAAATATTTAGTCTCTGAAAAAGAAAAAAAAAGATACAATTAGTATCAGAAGTGTAGTAATGCAGGAAAAAATACATAGTTGTTGATTACATCTGTATATGCTAACTGCTAGAACAGCACAAAGAAAAAACTGGACACGGGACAGAAAATTCTTGTTGCAAGTATATCTACTTGCAGGTAAGCTGAGAACATGTTAATAAGTTGATGTTTTCTCCTACCAACTTGCTAGTTACTGATGAAGCCACATTCAATGATGGAACACCAAAAATAGATGGATATGCACAAAGTTAGTGGAAGTACCTTTATGTTTGGGTTATAACTTATTCATCAAGAGTAAACCCATACTGCTGAATGAGACTTTGTTCTCCTAACTGCTTGACAACAGGGTTAATTGAATGAGGGTGGGGGCACAAACAGATTATTATGTAAGCTCTGATAGCAGAGCAACATGACTATCATTCAATTTACTTCAGGAATTTTTACCTGAAAAAACCCTAAAGCTCAAGCCATTAATATCAAACTTAGTTTGCTTTGATTGTGAATAAACTATAATTTATAAATCCATCTGTCACTAAAGAAATGTTGAGGTGCATTCATTTTTGATAATAAGTGAATCTTAGTTCATTAAAAACTATCAAACTTTGACTTGTTGTTTAAGCTCATAATGTATAGTTATTTGTATTTCAAAAAATTACATTCACCAACATTCACAGCATTAAATTTTTGACCTTATTGCAAACTGTGGCTATTTTATCAGAACCTGTGTCAAGCAAATGAAGTGAACAGGGCTCAGATCAGAAGAGAAGGCTGAAAGCTGCAACAGAAACAAAATTTAGTGTAGTGAATGTTGATGTGATTTATTTAATCAAAAGTTGGAGCAGTTTGTTTCACATTCTTTAAAATCAAGCAGTACACCTTATCCAAATTGTTATTGTCTATATTACTTCATGATAAACGAGAAAAAAATACATACAATTTTACTATTTTATTGAGGTTCTATTTAACAATACATATTTAGTTGCATTTAAACAATTAATTTGTGTATGCTTTTTTTTTTTCTAAGTGAAAATACCTAATGCTATATATTAAAGGTTCTTTTTCTAAAAATGTTATTGTCGCTAATTTGCGAGGAATAAGAAATGGAATTTTTCAACAATAAGAAATAAAGATTAAGGGCAGTTTGTATTTTTAACCAGAACATTTTATGCAACACATGGGCTAAACAGCTAGGTTCAAGTTTGTTGTTCCTTATCTTGAACCACTATGAGTGAGTAGCACCTAGAACCTATGATGAAATGATTTCTATTTTTCTAATGCACTCACAGTGCAAGAGTATGTTCAGCAGTATATCAAACAAACCTTAAACCTGCTGATCCACATTTTATCATGCCAACCTAAATTGCAAAGACAACTGTGTTAACACAATCTCTTACAAAGCTATATATTAAATAGATATGTACAGAAACAGCCAGGACAACAAACGAAATATTGAAAATACCCAGCACAATGAAATCAGGCATTATAATCATTACAGAGTAATCTCATGTAGACAACAAACTATCATATTCAACAAATAATAAAACAAAACTCATATCTGAAAAAAAAAAGTCCAACTGGGATAACATAACCAAATATCTTGTGTGTGTATATAATCTAACAAAGTGTAAAAAAACTAATAAAAGTTTAAAACGCAAATATCAAGAATGTAACAATCTTATGTATGCAATAAACACCAAAAACTATTCATGTTGGCATTCTTGAGTCTTGTATGTAAAGTTTCTTTCTGGTTATACTTATAAGTATATTGGAGTTTATAAATTGTATGTTCTGGTCAGTTTTTGGGCATCTTTATTCTCACCTTTAGTAGCTTTAAAAAGTGTATTTTTGTGTGAAATGTTGCTAAGACTCATTTTTCAATCAATTTTGATTGTTGTCTGTACTGGCTTTATACAAAACATAAAATATGCTACTTTAGTATACATAATTTGAGTTTGAAATGTACAAAAGAAAAGTATTCAACAATGTTTCCAATTTCTGTCTAATATAAAAACTAAAACCAAATACGTTTATGAAACAAATAAAAGTAATAGTTTTAGAAGCTTCCGAGATCAGAATGCAAATATATATATATATATATATAAATACAATTAAGATAAAACTTCCCACCAGAGCTTTATAATTTAATTTGTAATAAAATATTTTGCCATCTAAAGGCAATTTCTGAGTAATTTAGCAAATAATATGAAAATGTCATGTCTGAAAGCTAGGTTATCACACTCTAAGATTATGCTGATAAAATGAACAAATTTTGCTCGACTTCCTTAGACCAGGTTCTTTCTCTATGTTTGTATTAGACTAAAATTGGGGAGTGTGTAATTTTCATTAACAAAAAAAAATAAAAAAAATTTACTCCTGTTCCAATTTTGGGCTGACCCATCTTTAACACTTACTTCACAGAAGACTGGGTAGTCAAATGTCATTTGCAATCAGTGACCACGGTAACCTGAATTGCCTCTTAGTAGTGATATTTTGAGATGAATCATGTGATATTATCCTAAACCATTAGTTACTATTTTTGATTTACATATCTTTTTGTTAAGTATATATATACCTTTTTTCATTCTTAATGTATTTTATATTATCTGGTTAAATTAACTTAGAGACTATTTATCTTTATCACATTTTTTTCAACATATGTTATTATACAGATCCATTGGTATTTTAAGACTGAACAGCATCTTATTCACACGTGGGCTAAATGGTCAGGTCAGAGACCATTAATTTTGAATTACTGACGAGAACAAGCAGTACCTGCTACCACAGTTTGAACAAAATAATGGGATTGATGTTCACGTTTATAATGCACCTATAGCAGAACGAGATCAGTGGCACCATATCTTGATCTCCGGACCTATGATCCATAAACTTGTGTATTTACCATTTAATAACATTTAAAATGCTTTCATAGAAATATAGAAAATGAAAGTCAACCATTTTTATTAATTTTAAGGCTATTTATTCAAGATTAAGTGTAAGCCCCTAAAAGAGGGCCTAATTTTAATTCCATAATTAAAGTCTGGACGAAGCCTCAGAATAACTTAAACCCAGATTTAATAAAGTATTGCTAATTAAGTAAACAGTCATTAATTACCCTTCTCATGCATGTATCAATAAAATGAGCAAGCTCTGTTTAGAAATGAATATTTTATTATTGTAATTAGCAGCATATTGAAAGTTCTGAAATAATGTGGCAGTATTATACAAGATCTGACATTATTAAAATAAAAAAAAAAAAGAAGATAAAAAAGAAAGGTGGATTGCAGTCATTTTCCTAATCTGAAAATGTATTTCCAATAGATACCTCCACACACGGAATAGCTATATCTCTAACGCTTCTGTCCACAAGACTTGCATGCCACTAGCCTTGAGCTATTCATACCTAAAATTCATATCATTAACACAAACTGTGTAAGTACATAATGATGTCATCATGCAACAACGGCCCTCTGCCAATAGAAGAGGGAAACAACTTCCATGCGCAGTGACTCCACTTAATCTCTTGCACTCGAAAATAACATCATTCTTTATGAGGCAAGAAGAAAGAGCTACGGAAGTGAGGAAGTTAGTTTCAATAGGAAATACATTTTCCGATTAGGAAAATGGTAATTTTCACCTCATCTCTTCACACAGAATAGCTAGAATCTAAAGTTAAATTGGTGGAGTGGCTGGTAAGAATTTATAAACTTAGATGTGCTTGCTTCTGAAAGTACCCATAGGGGAAAGCCCATGTAATGTGACATCCAATGACAGGGGCTCCATAGGGGCACATGCACATCTCGTTTTGACCAGGGTATATAATTTTTGCCCTGAAAGTAAAGGGGCCTCAAGTGTTGCAGGGATATGCAGAATGAAAATGTGACCATCCAAGTACTTACACTCAAGTGTAATGTAGTTAGGGTGCAATCAGACTGTATGGAATGTACTAACCTCTACTCAACTGGACAGAATGAGTACGCAAGGGGGCAAAATAAACCATATGAGAGGGGCCCTGTACTACATCAATAATGTCACCACTGCCTTACTTCTCACCATATTTTACTGAGCCCAATTGGTGAGGGATTCTACAAGGTTCACCACCCAGTGGCTAGAAACTGTTAAATGGCAATGGTCTTCCATGCTCCACTTGAAGAGTAGGTGGAAAATGTGAGTTGGGGAAACCCAGATCTCCATCAGCCTCCTGCCAGAAAGGTCTGTTATTGAAGACAGTGCAATGGGTGACTGTGAAACCCTATGTTTGAAAGCTGGCAAGTGCAAGCCAAAGAAGTGGGCAGTCATTTCCCTGTTGCTGGCTTTTTTTATGACAGTCCATGGAATTGATTGGTTTGGATCAGGCAATTAAGTAATATTATATACCATGGGGAATACCTCAAGTGGTCATGTGGAACACCATCTTGACAGTGGGCACTGGTAGAGCCAAGGCAGATAGGTTGAATGTTTTCTGTTACTCTTGGCCTGAGAGGCAACACCAGCCTCCTGGTGGGATCCTGTTAGGTAGAATTTGAGGGAAAAGAAGAAATATATATTTATTAATCTCGAAGGTGGTGTGCTGATTGAAGAATGGCCACTGTTGGGAGTCAAAACAGCCAGGTGACGAAGATAGTTAAGACAAATATGTGTGGAGTTGTCCAGCTGCCAACCAGGAGGATCTTGTCCAATAATTGACAAAATTAAAAGCAAAAAAGTCAGACAGGTGATGCAGCTGATGCAAAGAAATGTGAAAGTGCTTGCAAGTTTCAACATCCAGGAAATAGATACAAGGAAGGAAGATTGAAGAGAAAAAGCAATTGCCTTCCTGAGTGGTCTACGTCTTAGAAAGAAAAGGCTGGTCTGAGTAAAGGAGTAAATAAGTGTAGTGTAATAGTGGATGAGAAGTATTAATGGCACAGAAAACTGACCAACAGCAACCACAGGCAAGAAGGAAGGAAGTCTTAAACGAAAGATAGTATAAGGAGCAATGGCTCAAATGGGACATATATGCAAGTGTGCAAACCCACATTATGGTCCCAGTCAGGCATAAGAATTGGGCAAGGGGGTTGGTGAAGAAAGAAGGATTGAAACAGATTCAATAGGATAGAGAAAGAAAACGTTGTGGTAAAGGAAATGACAAAACATGGTAGACATTGCCAACCAATAAACAGAGATGGTGGAGACTGACAAACCATGGTTGAACAACCAAGTGAAAAAGGCTGAAAGGTAGAATAAACCAAAACAGCCGGGAGAAAGGGAGCAGCAGGTGGACCAGTAATGAAAAAAACATCACTTATACTGATAGTTAAGTTGGAAAGACAACGGGAAAGTTATAGAACAAAAGCTACACAATAAGAGTCAGACCTTGAAGGCAATGGACCAGACAAATCCTACGTGTGAAGATGAAGAGATGATATGCCTGGATGAAAAATGGATGTGCAGGTTTGAGGAAACACAGTAGGGACACAGGACTGTGAAAGGGGACTCTAAATGTCAACCAAAGAAGCAGTGGATACCAGGGTTGAGCTGGCCAAAGAGTAGGATAGGCATATAAAAAAGGGTGAGACCAGTCCTGGTTGAGAGCATTGACAGCTAGAGTTGAAGGATGAGGAACTGGGAACCAGAACATTAGAAGCTTGAAGTTGAGAGGAAGAGCAAAGACATGTATGAAGTGTGTGCCCAATTGAGATCAAGCTCAACAGAAGTATTGGGGGCTAACAGATCACTCCATGGTCAGAACATTGTCCAAATGAGAGGCAATTTGCCACCAAGCTCAAAGACCCAGCACATGACAGGCAGTAAAATGAGCCCAGAAGAGGAGGTCTAAGGCCTGAAAGCAGAGACTCCTGGAATAGATGCCCCATTGAAGGGTAACATAATAAAACACTATGAAATTGTCAGAGTGGATCATGACCAAATGGTCACTCAGAAGAGGTAGGAAGTGGGAGCATGCCTGATGAACTGCAAGAAGTTCAAGCATGTTGATATAGAGTGAATGTTCCTCCAATGCCTAAAAGCCAGAATTTATGCTTTTGCTCAGAGATGCACTGCAACATGAGAGAGAAGCATTTGTGAAGAGATGAAAATACAGAGGGGAGGGAGTAAGGGATACCCACTGTGGTATTAGCATGATAAAGCCATCAAGACAAGTACTTGAGAACAGGAGAAGGATAATGGATTCTGAGAGAGGTTCAACTGGTTGTGCAAAGTCCATTGGAGAAGGCACATATATGCACACCCCAATAAAATGAGTGGTTCCACTGAAGCCAGCATCCCCAAAAGCAAAAGTTCCTGCACAGAGTTTCCATAGTTTGCTGGCATAGAGGAAAAGGCTGAGAACAATTGAGTCAAGAGTTGAAAAACAAGCCCAGATGTATTAAATACTGTGTAGGCATAGGAAAGAACTTGTAAAACTTGACAAGCTAACTGAGCTGAGCAGCCTCTAGCGCAAAAAGGGAGGTGGGTGTGAATGAATACTTTTGTGATAAGGCTAGGAGAAGCCAACTGGTTGAGAGAAGATTGGTTGATAAATGGACACCAGTCCCAGAACATCTTGGGGACCATAAAGAAGTGATAGCAAAGCCCCTGAGTAGGGGGTGTATACCCTCTTAATGGGGATTTTGGCAAAAAGATCTGAGACCACATCCTCAAGACATTAAAAGATAAATGGGGTTTGAAAGAGAAGAAAATGAAATGGGAAGAGAAGTGGAGAGACAAACCATAAGTGAGAATGTGAAGAACTCATCTGTTGACTGAGAAAGGAGCCCAAAAAGCATCCACTGGGTCCAATCCAATATGATAGTGTTAAAGAGGAGGTAATGAACCTCACCATAAAAACCCCCAGGAACACACTGAATTGTATCAGACATGAGGTGGAAGGATGGAAGGTAATGTTACAGTGTGGTATACTCCCACAAGCTGGTAAAAGAGATTCCAAAGCCAGGACACAGGAGTTAACAATGCGAGGAGAACAAGACATGTGGGTATAGGTGCATAGTTGTTCAAAAAAAGGAATCAGCATGAACCCTAATGTCAGGTGAAGGAGGAAAGACAAAATAATCTTGAGCAGGAAGAGTCAAAAGAGAAAGAATGGTACATACCTAGAAAGTCATATCCATAACGAGATTGGAAGATTAAGAATTATCCTCGACCTGTAAGGCAGTACTCAAAGTAAGTCCTGATAGAAGAATGAGCAGCCCAAAATCTTGAACTGAGGTAAAGAATTGTTGGCCACAGATGAAAATAGGAGGCCCAGCATGCATAAGGGAACCCACGATATCGTACTATGGCCGTAAACTCAACCATCAATTAGCCTCCAGAAGCCATAGTAGAAATAGGTCTTGTGTTTGTAACATTTTTATTCTCACAGTACACAGTAGAAAAGACCATAATTTGAGAGTTCATGAAGGTAATTAATACTTGTGAAACAAAAGCTATTTTAAAACAAAATGCAAGTTTTGTTGATTATTGCAAATCTCAATAAATTGAAGTAAGACTAGAAAAAAAAATTTAACGTCCATTCAAAACAATGCCGAAGAAAGGAATGATATTATTTCAAGTGCAAGTGATTATGGAGAGTCAATGTGCATGGCAGTTGTGTCTTCCTCCTATTGGGAGAGGGCTATTCTCTCATGATGACATCATCATGTACTAGTACAGTTCATGTTAATTATGTGAATTTTAGGTGGGAAATAGTTCAAGGCTAGTGGTATGCAAGTCTCAAGGGTAGATGCTTGAGGGATATAGCTATTCTCTGTATAGATGTGAAATATTGTATTGAAAATTAGCAATCCAGAATGAACTATACATGTATCTAACTTCAAGTATTCAATTTTTAAGTACTTTCTATGAATGTATTATATTTTACATGGCTATGTGTCTAAACATGAAGGGTTAGTGTAATTATTTCTATAAACCAATCTGTACCAGGTAAATTACATTCTTCTTCTGAAGAGAACCTTACATCACCTAGGTGATTTTTGTCTGATAAAAGTCACAGCATTATTCAGCCACATCTTTTTAATATATATAACAGTGATTATATCTTTCATAACTTAATGATATAATGTTATTAGTATTACTTTTTCTCTTGAATTGGGACTTTAGAAACTACCATGCCAGACAAGAAAAAATATTTGGAATTTTATTGGGTTTAACACCCTGTAATACATCTTAGGACTCCTTAATAGTTCACCCCAGAAGATCAACATCTGTAAAACAATGTAAGTTATGTATACCTATTTTTCTTAGCTAAAGCAGTAATTTTATGACATTTTGAAATCTCAGTACTCTTTAACTCTCATGTTTTGCCATTTAAAAATATATAACAAAAATTCAACTTTAATACTATGCTCAAGCTACAATGCATAAAGATGATTCAATATTTTTAAAATATTCACATGTACATTATATACATAGAGGATCTCCGAATCAGCAGGAATAATTACAGCATTCCTGCTGTTTTTGTTTATATATTTTGTGTGCGTCTCATATTATTAGGGTCCTGTAACCAACACAATCATGGACCAACAAGCATTTGGTAAATACAATGTAATTACTTCAACACAATGTTTTACAAACTAATTGTGTATATATGGACTTCACTGGTATTTGTAAGGTTAACCAATTCTGTCTAAAAATACTCCATAAATACAATATATGAGCAGTTAAAAGATCAAAGTTGTAACAAGACAGGAGACCTAGAGGTTGCCAGAGGTCACCAACAAATCCAGGGGAGTGTGTCCCTCCCTCTCCTTCATGGAAGAGATAGAGAAACCTGGCCAGTTGAGTATAAACTCTCTTGAATGATCATAAAAGCGGGTAACCTTGGCCAGCAATCACAGGAAAGAAATACTGATAACATCACATTCACAAGGTCATTAACTAGATGCTGAACACCTGTAAGAAAAATTTAAGACTTTATTTGATTATACCTGAATAAAATATATATTCAACTGTTAAGTTACAATTCTGAATAGCAACACATGCATTGCTCTTACCATAACCATTGGATGGAAGTAGAAAGGTTGAAGTTTTACACACACACCCTATGCATTTTGGATCACTCAAGTTTTCCAAACAGTTCTCACACTGTTCATCTCCTGGCCTGATCTAAAAATAATACATTAATACACGTTATTCAAAAGAAAATATTTGTATATAAAATCCTAGATATACAATGAAAGAACAGATTACTGAAAATAGTTGTTAAATGTGTGTGCATTATTTATTATATGAAAACAAAATCACCAATTAAGAATGTAAACATAATTAAACAAAACTACTATAATTATGCCGAGTAGTCAACATGGTTTCACTTCCGGAAAATATTGTTTAATAACCTATTTTTATATTATTTGAAGTGGTTGCTGCTTTTGTACATGAAAATGTAGATATATATATATATATATATATGATTTATATGTATACACATATGTGGAATAAGTTGGCTCACTAAAGAGAAATGTGGTTTGATGAAAGAAAGCACAAGGTTGTTACAAATGGAATTCGGACAAACTGGATTCCTGTCAATAGTGTGGTACCTCAAGGCTCAGTGTTAGGACCTTTGTTTACATCAATAACACAGATGAAGATATGGTCTATAATTTACTTAAATTTGCTGGTGATATTAAAGTTATTGAGTATTGCTGGTTATGAGGATGCTGCTGCTGCTGCTTTACAAAAGGATTTGAATTATTTGGTGAATTGAGTGATTAAATGGCAGATGACTTAATTTTCATAAATGCAAGGGTTATCATAATTCAAACTGTAAGTATAATTTTGATGGGAATATGGAAGAAAAGGATCTTGATGTATTGGTTGATCAGTCTCTTGAGCTATTCAAGCAGTGTGCTGTTGCTAGTGGAAGGACAAATAGGACTTTAGGTTGTAACTACAGAAATACTGAACACACATTATAAGAGTTTAAAATTTCATTGTATAGGTCACTGATTAGGCCACATTTGGAGTAGTGTGTTCAGTCAATACTAGACAGATTTTCAAATAATTTACCAGGATAAACCAACACTTCACGATATATATGAATAACCTTAGCCAAATATTATTTAATTACATCAAATAATATTTTCTGAATACTGCCACAGCTTTGTGCTGAAACAAACATCTTGAAAAAGAAACATGCAAACTGAGTAAATTTCAATTCTAAGATCTTACATTTTCTTGATGCCATTTTTTTCCATATGCTCTAAGTTCAGAACTTATTTTTTATGTTCAGGTTTCTCTCATGTCCTGTACATACCATAGTCTTAAACTGATTTATCTTGTTTTGATTCATTTTTTGTCTTATTAATTTTATGCTCCATTTTTAGATCTTGTTACATCTGCTAGTTATATTTTAATTCCACATTCATCTAGTTCGTTTTAAGTATATTTAGAAGCGTTAGTGTAGATAGAATGGTGAGAAGTTATTGTTGAAAATTAAATATATATATATATTTTATAAAAGGAGAAGAAAATGGCTTGATAAACTATTAATTTCATACTGAGAGAATTCACCAATTTCTCATAAAATGTATTTTTAAAAGACAGAATACATAAATCTTCTTAATGAAAGTCTCAAGCAATAAGCAAATGGCCCTTATAGAGAATGTATTTTGGAATAACAATAGATCCTACACAAGCATACATTATATTAACCTTTTAAGTATGGGCTTGGTCATTCTGATCAATCTGTAACCACAATGTAACCATGAAACTATACACACTATAATTCTGAATTTATTAAGTGTACCTTCATTAAATTTTGCAAGCTGTGTGATTTTCATGTTAAGAATAAAAATAATTCTTTTTTTCTTGCAATTTTTCATATTTCATTTATGTAACCTTTAACACATCCTAAATGTATATCAAAAGCTTTTTAACATAAAAGTTTATGTTTTATCTGTTATTTTCTCTACCCTAATACTAACTGTAGCTGAATCTTCAACATACAGTGAAATGAAGTTTTGAAATTTATGAACCAAAATTAATATACAAGTGTTCTTCTTTCAATACATAATTTATTTCTACAACTCGAGTTCACGCTATTCACAATTTCAACTGTTTACCTTTTTATACAGCCTTTTAAATTTTCTAGTTTTATAACTTGTATGACATACAGTTCATTCATTCCTGAAATGAACATATATCACAGTGGGAAGAAAGAAGCAAATTCTCATACACACATTTAGTGTGCATGCAAGTTTTGCACCATTGCCTAGTAAGCTGAGCCTTGTTAAAATTGTCTAACTCATTTCACAAAAATAAAAAATCTTTAATCATTCAAATATTTTTAATCATATTAGAATATATATATATATATATAATACATAATTCATTAAAATAGAATGTCCAAAAATAACTATAATTTAACTGTCTTTATAACAAATATATAAATAGATTACAAAATTTGAGTGCTACAAGTGCTAACTTTGTTTACCAAGATATTAACACAATCAAACCATAAAGTTAATACTGCCACTAATTCTAAAGGACTACAACAAGCTTGAAATTGAAAATATGCACTTTCTATTGATTTTTAACATATATATCAACTAAGGAAAGCATGCAAAGATAGGGGTGTGCTTTGGACAAGACAATCTTACAGTAGGGCCTTTTGCTATGAAACTATGCTGCAGAGTTATTGTGAAGATGTACAGTTGTCATACAGAGCATGACTGGAGATGGTGATATATGGATGTGATGAAGCTCAAAAACTGTTTTAATATAATGCACTCAATCTCATATATAACATGAATAAAATTGTGCAACTTTACAAATAAAAAAGTTATCTTACTATTATAATAAAAGCTACATATTCATGATTGTCAAGTAAGAGAAATGCATTTCATTTTTAATTATTAGTGGCTAAATTGGGAATTTGAAAAAGGTAGATCTCCATGTTGTGATCCAATTTTAAATTCTAATCAGATGATCAAGAATGCTAATAGCTTGACTCCTCAAAAGATGGAACTCTGTTCTAGACCATTCTTCTCAAGTTAACTCCTGAACATAAGATGCACTTTCTGTTAACTTCATGAAATGTTTGAGTTTTACTTGACTGTAAACTTAAGTCTTAATGCAGATTACTATGCTGAACTTTTCCAAATGAATTTAACTTTTTTAGCAATCTCTCTTTCACCATTTTGTCATCAATAAAAAAAAACTAAAAAAAACTGGAAACAACTTCAAAGCCACAAATTATACAAGCACATATAAATATATCCGATCAATTTTCTACTAAACATCTCAATACCATTATCAAACTATTTCCAGATTTAACTGTACATACAAGATGTTGTTCATTAAAGGTTTCTTCACCCCACCCCCCTAAAGAAAACATACTGTGTTCCACTTCAGGAGAAAAGGTCTATTTTAGTCTCACTGTACCAGATAATTTTGTGCTTCAGATTCCTTTTCACATTTGTTTTCTGAATTTTCTTCAAGAGCAGCTCACCTCTTTGACTGTTCCATCATTGACTTTGCTATCGCAAAGTTTCATTCAACACATGTTGGTAATCATTGCCTCTTTTGTGGCTATTGATGCTGCTTAATTACCAGACAATTGTTTTCAATCAATTAATATATTTTAAAATTTGTTCTGTTCAGGTGTTGCAGACTTTTAGTGATAGGTACCAATATTTTTGTCATCAAAAACATCTTATATAAAATTACTTTAGTCCTTACAAACACTGCTTGATAAACTACCAGAAACTGTGTATTTTGGACTTTGTCACATTAATTATGGGCTAATGTTCACCAATTGCTTGTATTTCACATGTTTTCTTGAATTATTGTTAATGTTTGGAGTCAATAATTTTTTCTGTAAGTATATGATTCATATGAAGTCATTATACTTCAGGATATATTTATTTGTAACTAAATTATATACTTATCTTTTACATAGTAATAGTACAGGTTTAATTCAAATACTTAAAAACTCATAAAAAAGTAGACATAAAAATTCACCTACACCATTTTAATTTTAGTCTTATCCTTCCAACTGGAAAATTACCAGCTCTCAAAAGCTTAATCATCATCAAAATGTGTAATTAAATGAAAGCAGGACAAAAAGCCAAGAGAATACTCACAACAATATAATATTGTTTTCCAACAGTTAGGTTTGAAAATCTTTCTTGAACAGGGCTATTTTTCTGTAAGTATGATGGAAAAATAACATATGAATATCAACATATGTAACAAAAAAGAAAGAAAGAAACTTATCCATATCTTACACAAATAGCAGAGACCCCCCCCCTACACACACACACCAGAAAGAAAGACTTTCCTATTTCATAAATAAAATGGGATGGAAGAAAAAAAAAGGTTATTTTTAAACAAGTCACACAAATAGTGTACAATGTGTAAGCTGAAAATAAAAATTTCTAAACATATAGCTATGCCACACACATATATGCACAAAAACAAAGTTGAGGCATCCATAAATTTATCACTGTAAACATAAGTGAGTAAAAAAGCAATTTTTTTTTTCACTTAAGTAAAATACGATATGAAAAGAAAAACCAGCTTTTCATAAGAAAGGTAAAAGTACAGTAGATGCAACAAAGCAAAGGAAAAACCACTCTTATAAAATACTTGACAGTTTCATATAATAAGAATTCTTTATTAACAAAGGAATCTGGTACACTTTACTATTTAAGAGTAGAAATATGAAAAAAAAGAATCAAGTAATAATAAAACCAACTAAAACATGAAATCACTGTGAAACTCAGTATTTGTGAAGCTTAGAAAACATTCCAAAAATTTATACTGTTTTTTTTATTACTATTAATATTACATAAAGATGCTTAAAATGCACTTTGTAAGAATTATTGTATATATATATTTTAAAGTGCTGGTGTATCACCACAGATGAGAGATATATCCAGGGCTCTTTAACTTAATGTGTAAATGGTCAGTCCAACTATATTGTAGAAGTTAACATTTTTTTAAATCAAAATTGTATTTCCAATAATACTTACCACCTCTCACACTTAAGCCATTACTCAACCACCATGGTTTCTTCCTTTTCCCATCTAAGCATTGATCTATTTTTTCTTGTTTGCTCCAGTCTTTCATACCCCACTTAACTGCCCACCTACATCAATGCACCCTCTATCCTGGTACTGTATATAAGTACCTCATTCAGATAATGTTATCACTTTTTTGAGACTGACTCAATCATAGTCTCTAACATCAGCTCTTAGTGGGGAGGAAGGGCAGGAGAGTGTCAGCAGAGGTAAGGATTAATGGAAATACATTTTCAATTTAAGAAAATTTTAACTTCCAAAATATACTTACCTCCGCTCAAACTTACAGCTGGAATCCCATATTGTTAAAATGGAGGGGCCAGTAAGGGCATTATCCATACAGAAAATCTCTGCATAGATCATGGGTGTGTAAATAAAAGATTGGCACCCTAGTAGGTGAACCACACTACATCCAGAACAGGTATGCTCTATCACCTGGAACTTAATTCATGCACTGTGGGTGGAATTTTACATGATTTGTAATCACTATTGGCCAGATCGCAACCAGAGAGCCAAGGTAATTTCCACTTGCCCCCAGAATTATGGGGAAGACGTGGAACAAACCGTGCTCAACCATGGACTCAGGATTGGACCACTCTGGAATTAAGAAGAGACAATGGACCCTCTTCCATGAACATCAAATCTGAACCAGTATTATGAGTAGGCTCCTGCATAGGCTGGAGCTTCTCCTACCAACATCTGGGAAAAAAACCATCCAGGAACTCGGGTAGGAGAGCTCCCAAATTTGCCTTCTCCAGGAGCGGAGGAATTGACTCTTTAACACTGGAGGAAAAGCCTTTGTCCACCACCCCAGTGACTGAAAACCAGGAGTGGTAAGGACTTCCTAGCTCCACTAATAGAATCTGGAGGGGGGGGGAGATAATGCATATTGGGGAGTCGTGAAAAACAGTGCAATAGGTGAACAAAGTTCCCCAAGTTTTTAAAAGCAAACTGACCCCAATTTATTCAATCCAATGATTGGTAGGGATGGGCAAGATCCCCTTATATTTTACTCATGATAGTCCATGAGTGGTGGTCCACCCTCTAGATGGTCTTATGGAACACCTTATTTCTACAGAGACTGTTGCAACCTAGATAAAGTATATTGAATTAGTGTGGAATTGGTTTGATAAAAGCACACCTACCTGAGCAACACTCGCCACAGAGTGGGATCCTGTGAAAATACTCGCCCCTCTGTATAATCTAGTGGAAGTGGTTAAGATAGCTTCTGCAAGTGAACAAAATCCTCAGATGAAGATACTGCCAATCATGCAAATAATGTGAGATAAAAGTATGGGGGAAGGTCCACCTACCAGTCCACACAATGCCCTCCATCTCACCATGAATAACATCACTGACAGTCTCAATCACGATATGGTTAACATAGACCATTATTGAAGTAGTGTAACCCTTAGCTACTCACATTTTGTTTCAAGGAATGTGAACATTAGCAAGCATGGTGGCCTACATGTTGTCAGATGTTAGTGTTTAAGTTGATGATTCTGAAGGAATTTCGTCCAGCCATTGTTTCATGCATGCCGTTTCTACTCACAGCAGGTTAATTCAATTTAGTGACAAAAGTTACAAGAAGTTTAGAGAATGTGCTGCCCTGTGGAAGGAGCTTAAAGACAGCCCTGAAAGTAAGGTCAATACCAATGGCAATGCAGACGGTTGTATTGACTGTGAACAATAGTAACAGCTGGGTGCACGTGTGGGTGAAATAAAACATGGTGATGGAATTGGAAGGTAAGTCCAGCAACTTGTATCATAAGGAGTGAAAGTAAACTAGGATATACAGAAACATAATTTGTAGAAGTTTTTTTTTACATAATTTTTGTTATTGGGCTGTATGTAGGGCATTCACTTTAAACCAAGTATTTGTTAGTTGATTATATCTTAATGTCATGAATGTGACACCAATTTCTATTTGTAATTATGTATCATCCATTTGCCAAACGATTCAGTAGAAATTTTTAACAACTGACAATGACTAGAACCTTTGCTACTTTTATTTTGAATTTAGAATTGAAGGCAGACAATCACACATAAAATAATTCATGGTAGGTAGCTTCAAACATTAACACAACAATTTAGAATATACAGTTACATCATCATAAGTACAGTAGTACTTATAGTAGAAATGGGCCAGATGCTCAATATGTGCAGTATAAATTAAAATCTTAAACACACTTCAAACAGCACGTAAACAAACTTAATAAGCACTTTAAACAAACTGTTGAGCAGTAAAGAAATCAAGTGCATAACTCTCTCCTCCCTTCACCTTATGCAAATCTAAATGCACAAGACTGAATTACGCTACCTTGTATAAAAGCATTTTTTCTTATTTTTACTTATAACCCTGGTAATAACAATCTAACAACAAATTAGTAGCCATATTCTATAATTACAAGCATGCTCTGCAATTTGCCAAATAACAACACACCCTCGTGTCACCAGGGTGATTGCTTATGTGCACAAGCTATGTATTCAGTCTGCAGCTGTATTAGGTAGAGATCTAGGTTCCAATTATGATCTAACCTTTGAAAATAATTTTTTTAGTTCACTACACCTGACTCAAGGGTTCTGCATTGGACAAAGCAATTCTATCATAGCAGTCTGTGCCTAAAACACGAGTCTCCTATGTGAGTGCGAACGCTACCACTGCCGAAGTCTGACACAGCTTTGCTCGAGTGTTCTAGACATTGACATGCAAGATGGTACTTGAAACAGTGATTTTTAAAATATGCCTATCATGGAAACAAAACAAGAGAAAATAAGAAAATCTTATGTTGATAACCATGAAAAGTATCTGTCCCAGTGGAGGGAGCATTACTTAGAGAATAGAAATAAGGTTAGAAAGAGTAATGCTGAAGAAGTGAAAAAGCCTTAGCCATTAATCCAACCAAAGAAAAGGCTGCCACCCTGGCTAGATGGAAGAAAAACTATAGCAAAAATATCAGCAAAAGTCAGGAAATGTCAAGAGATAGTTCTAAGAAAAACTACGAGGAAGATAGGCCAAGAGCCCATTCACTCTTAAGACTTTGTACCAAAGCAAGCTATGAGACTAGTGTAAAAAAATTTTTAAATTAGAAAAAAAATTGGAATTGGATAGGAATGGGTGGGATAACATTTAAACACTTGTTGGCTTTTGATACCGTGCAATCTCAAAGTGGGTGTGGCCATCATTCTGCCTATTCGTACTTCATGTTTTACTTTGAACTTTGATCCAATTATAGACTTGAATTGAGTTTTATAAGTAGCTAATCTTTTCTAAATACCCAAAAATTTCAAAAATAAGTGTTTGGTTTGGTTTGTTATGAATTTTGCGCAAAGCTACACGAGGGCTATCTGCACTCGCCATCCCTAATTTAGCAGTGTAAGACTAG
>NW_013665796.1:258489-270374 GCF_000517525.1 Limulus polyphemus | reverse complement strand
AAGCATGTTTGGTGGAACGGGTATTCGAACTTGTGACCATCAAATTGCAAGTCGAGCGCCCTAACCACCTGGCCATGCCAGTCCCCTTAACAATGGAAGAAGTTTCTAGCATGCAATGAAAGCAAGACAGAACTAATAAGGTTCTTCTTTCAAACATGGAGAAACAGGCCATCTAAATGTGTGAAGGTCAAGATATTTGTTGCTTATGGTGGAGAATGCCAAGAGCTTGCACGTGAGAATGGGCAAATGGTTGTTCATGACACAGAAGATCTGCATTGTAACTATGAAGAGGCAGATACTCATCTTTTTCTGCACTGACAATATGCTGCCAGACATCAGCCCTCAATTTCATCATATAGTTCTCTGCACCCATTTGTCATCCAGGGTACAAACACTAATGTTTTTAACATTGGAGTTTCTAATGCAAAGCATGTTGAAACAGAATTACAGTTCCATATAGGAAAGGGTAACAGTAAGAAGTATTGTTGAATTTGTCAACAATACCTTAATTTCATTGCTTCACTGGCTGCAATTATATCAGCTCATTTCGTGAAAAGCCAAAGCCTTTAAGGTGTTGGCATATGATGTAGATTTCCAGGCCATATTTAGATAGTTGGGGAGCTCATTCACAGTCAGTGAATTTGTAGTGAAAGGCCTAGAAAGATACATATGCTGATTGTATGGGCAGGAGCACAAGAACATCAATCAGGTGATATACAACGTGTTCCTTATGCTGACAAAGTTACAGACTTGTCTTCCATTCACAGAAGGCTCTTTCAGGAAACATATAATGAGAACTAACTAGTAAACTAAGCTGCTGTACATTCTAGCTATCTTGAACAGCTTCCACACATTCCAAGTCACAAAGGGCGTGGATGGAAGGTTGTGGGAAATGAGTTGATCACTGACTGATGAGATCTGTCCCCTGCTCCAACCATTTTACTTGAGCATACATGCTGTTCATGTAAGAAGACAAGCTGTGAAAATCCATCTGCCACAGGCAAAAGATCTTCTTGTCATCAACATAGTATTTTTTGTACAGATCTATGCATGAGTATTGAATGCAAAAACCCAGTCTCTGTAGAAGATTCTGATGGGGATGACAGACTCTGATGAGTAAAATCATCTAAAAAAAAGAGACTGGAAATGCTCATGTGATTTCAATTTTCTTACATCTGTTGTTTAATATTATGATTACATACACACTTAAATTTATAAATTCTTCAGTGAATTCAAGCAATTAATATATTAATTATACATACATGCATATATCTCTTCTCATACTGATCAAGACAAGTTAAAAAAAATATCTAGCTAAAACGTTTTAGGTATGAAGGTCTGAGGGGTCAGAAAATAAAATCCCATTGCTTATTTTCAAATACACCTGTGGGCCCACTTTCCCCTATCACAAATGTTCTCTCCGAAATACTTGTAAGTTTGAGAAATCATCAAAACAGTGCTCCTTATTGCACTAGGGAAAAGCTCCAGTAATATGAAATAAAGAATACTAAACATGATGTATTGATGATTCCCATAGATTTATACACAGCTCTCCACAAATGGACAAGAAATGGTGCTATTTTCTTTAAATATTTTTGCTAATTAGAATAACTAACTAATATGAAAGTTTTTGCACTGAGGAGTTTGATATTCACATATAGTGATGTTTAAACTGTCTTTATAAAAAAGTCAGGAGAAACCAATAGTGAGTCCTAAAATTGAAAAAAAAAATAATTTTGATGGAGTGGCCCATGAACTAGCTAAATCAATCATTAATTAAGCAGAAAGTAAAAATAGATATATGAATGAAAGCAAATAGTTCTACATTTTGCCAACAAGACAGGAGACTACATAAAAAATTATGATAGAGACACACGTGAGTTCTGGTATGAATGCTAAAATTTTTTTAGTTACTTCACATACTATTAAATTTAAGAAAATTGTCAAATTAACAGTAAGAAATTAAAACAACTACAAAACTTCATGAGAGATTTCATTATTCTCTATATAATTCCTTAAATATTTTACATAAGAAGTATAAAAAAATAACAGTACAGAATTAAAACTACTGAACTTAATGAATGATTTCATTATTATCAATTTTTCTCAGATATTTTATGTAAGAAATATAGTAAATGACAAAACAAAAAATTAAACCTGATGAACTTCATGAGATTTCATCATGCTAGACATTGTTTATTTAGATAAGCTACCTACCGGGGTCACATTTTTCCATAATGGTCCTTTCCACACACTTTTGTCACTACAGTATCTTTCTTTATCACTAAAAATCATCTTGTATGACTTGAAGCAATTCAGATCCACATCAAAAGTAACATCCACATACCCTCTAAAATAACAAAAAGTCAATAACATACTCAGTTTATATGAACTTGACTGATGAGGAAAGACAATGTATATAAATAATTTTGGATACATTAATACAAAAATAAAAACAGACTACTGACTACCTGTACCTACTATGCAAATGTAAATATAAATCAGGCTTAGGTTATACAGCATTTCTTGATATAACTTGTATTTATACAAATGTAAGTATTTTCTCTGTTTAAAAACAAACTAACAATCTATGGATTATGACTTAATTGCTTTACAACTCAAAAAGTAAAAAAAAAAATCTCAAACTCATTATTCCTTTCTATACTGGCATAATTATAAATATATTATCCCCAAGTTTGTAGAAAACATTTTCACAAGTTAATAACGATTCCATATAAAAAAGACAAAAATAAGACCTCAAAAATCATACATACAAGTTAAACCAATGTCTAATTTTCACAATTAGATTAGGTCTTGGATTAAATCAGGTTTGAAAAATTATTAGGAAGCAAAAACACCATAGACACCAACCTTTTGCACTCTAGTGGTACTGTTTTCACTAAACAATTAAGAAAAAGTGATTACAAATCACAAATGAAGAGGTATTTTAATTATAGATGCAACCAAGTGTTACTTATTTATCTTGTTAACCATGTCTCACACTATGAATAGTCACATCAATTGTACTTAAGGTAAAGCAAATATCAGTGAAAGGTAGAAGATGTAACATCCACAGAAGTATATGTGGACCAACAATGTCATCTAACCTGAATACACAATAAACTGGTAAACCAGCATTTCTGTTAATTGGTAAATATCAGTCTGAGACCTTTTCAAAACCTAATTAACTGATTAAGACTGACGACACTGGTCATGTTTACTGGTATCAAACGTTCTGTGAGGAGTAGGTAGAAATGTTGACTGTCACTGATTGGATGAGAAGGCATTACACAAGACCATGCAAGACTACGAGGAATGGCCGTTATGCAATCAAATGAGTGTATGTGTATAAATGAGATTGGCTCTCCAAACTTCTTTATATCTTTGCAATAAACAGACATTAATAGGGAAATTTTTCAAAAATTGTCATTAAAATACTGCAAGTGTAAAAGAAATTGAAGTCTCTGAGGAGCCTGAAAGTGTATGGCATTCAGAAGACATAATTAAAGCTACACCTCTGACAAGTAAAAAAAAATCATAAGATCTAACAATCCTGAGTGGAAAAAGAGCTGTGTGTGGCTATGACACAAAAATGTTGTGAATTTTGCCAAAAAGCTGCAAGGAAAAGTTAATTTACCAAAGGCTTGATAAATATGGAGTTTTCTTCCCTGACAGTGCATGCCAAGTGCAATGATCATATCTTGACTACAAGGGTAAGGAAACAGCAAGCTGAAATGAAAAAGCACTGATAAAGAAAGTCAGTCATCAGCCACTAAATTGATAACTCAGCCTAAAGTTGTTTATAACATTCTAAGTAACCAATTTAGAGCAATGATGGAGTTGCTTAAAGCTGTAAAAATTCCAGACACGAAAATAAACTCGTTAATGTATCGTCATAGAACATATTTTGTTTGAAGAACTGATAAATTTGCTTGATTGTAGATTTTATCCAGTCCTGTTACAGATGAAACTGTAAAAGTAACAATGAACAAAAAGCTTATCGTGTACATGAACGTGGAAAACAAAGAAAAGGCAGAGACTGTTTTTCTTAGCAATCATGATACATGCTCAGGGAGAGCACAGTGTATGTTTCACAAAACTGAAGAAGTGCTTCAAGAGAGAGGAGCAGAAGTCAGTCATGTTGTCAGCCTGGGATCTGACAGTGCCAGCCTAATGAGTGGGAACATATTAGGGTCAATGCCGGCCTTGTGTTGTGCATCATACTGCTCTACCTACACTGGATGCTTCAAAAGCTGTTGACAAAATAGCTGCATACAAAAACACAGTAAGCCAAGTGTTTAAGTTTTATAAATATTCAGCTACGCAAGTACATTGTCTAGGTCAGCTCAGTGCAGCCCTTGATGTTGGAGACCTGAAAAGTCTTAAACAGCCATGCACTGTTCGTTGACTTTCCCTTAGCCGGGCTGTTGAGGTCATTAAGCAAAACTTCCTAGACTTTATATTGGAGCTCAGTGAATAGGCAACTTCTGACAATGCTCAAGCAAAGGGGATTCTGAAAGAAATTCAGATGTATAACATCATTGCATTAACCCACATCCTGTCAAATATGCTGCCATTCATGATAAAACTGCACTTTGTGTTCTAAAAAGATGATCTAAAGCTTCCTATGACTTGGCCAATGGTGCAGGTATCAACTGCAGCCCTAACACATCAAGTATAATTCAGGTCCCAAAGAAACATCCTTCTCTCAAAATCACATGGAACATGTTTGCAGAGACATTGAAATGTCACAGGCTGATGACAAGAGCATCAGATCATGTGGAAGTGTCAAGAGTTCATTGATGCTTTGAAAGCTAGATTTTTCAAAAGTAATCTGGATATTCTAACATGCATGGATATTCTTTTAAATCTGGTGAAATACCCAAACCACAACTATGACTTGCAACAATATGCCGATCTATGCTGTAAATGACCATTTCGAGAAAGAAAAACATACAGAGGACAGGGATTATCACAACACCTGTAATGAATGCACAGGAAGCAAGAAGAGATTCCTTTTGATGATGTATTCACTCAGCGGCTATGAAGGATTAAACTTTCATTCAGCATGCACAGTTCACATGTGACTAGTCAGATGTATCCAGACTGGAAAAAACTTGCAAAAATTGCTTCAGTTATTCCAGTATCGGGTATGCTGGTTGAGAGAAGATTCTCTTTACAGAACAAAATTAGAAATAGAAGTAGATGTCGTATGACTGAGGAAAAAGTGAAATGCTTGATGAAGATCACCAATGCTAATAAAGATATTCTTAAATTTGACTTCAGAATGGCCAGCAGATATTTTCTTGATAAGAAAACTAGGTGAAAATGTCAAAAGTAAAGTTGTGGAAGCATTTTGGAATAGACAATAGTTTGATTGACTATGCTGTAATTTCATGATTTTACTTAATTTGTTTTTGTTACAAAAGAATCCTCTTTATCAGAGAAAAATGTAATTTCTCTTTTTTCACACTGAAATCATAGAGTACGATTTGTATTTTTTTTTTTTTTTTTTTTTTTTTTTTTTTTATACAATAGTTATATTTTCTGTTTAATCTAGCTAATTGCGAGTTTGTATAGTCTTATTTTTGTAATACAGCACTTTAATTCAGTTGTACCATTCATTTAAGTTCGGTTGTATTAAGAACTATCATGGATGGGAAGTTACAAAGTGAAATACACATGCTAAAAATGTAGGCCTACATTTCAATATTTACTGAAAACAAATTATAAATTATTTTATTTAGTGTTTTTATTATCATCATCATTCTTAGTTTAAAAATACGGTTGCCAAGTGAAAGTAGTTTTCCTAGTGTATTTTTCCCTCCCATAAATACATGTGGTATCAGTTTGTTAATAATGGACACTTGTCAGATGATGGTTGTTTCTTTTTGCGTGATGACCAGTATAATGTTTGGTATCCAGTTACCTTGACTGGCATTTTTTTTGTCTAGTGGAAAGGCTGGGAAACTCCACATCTATTCATATATTTATTTATTGCATTTTATTCATTTAGTGTGTACTTATAAATTCTACTAATACATCTAATAATTATCTTTAACAGAAACCTAAAACATAAAATGGGTAGTTTCTCACTCTCAGAGGACTGAAAATGTTAGTTAAAAGTTAAAATAAGTATGTTCAACCTGTAGACTAATTATCTTATTCAATGAATATTACACTAGTTACTTGACACAAAAAAAGTAAAAGTGGCTATTTTCCATAAGGAAAACTAATGCTGTAAGATGTTGATGGTATATAACAGCATGCTTGAAAATACAGATTTTTAACATGTTCAGCCACTTATTATGATGCATGCAAAAAATAATTAAATGTTATCATTATTTAATAAATTCAGCCCTTGCATTCCTAGATAAAATAACTTGAATTTCATGTGCAAAATAACTGTAATTGGTGTACAATTTTTTTTAAGTTTGAAGATTCATCACTTGTTTTATGTAATGAATTTGATTGTCATGCTTCATGTAATTTCTGAGGTTCTGTGCACTGTTTTATAGGTTTTAACTACACCCTATATTTTCCTGAATTGAATAAATAAGGTATTATTTTGTAAATCTGAAGTACATGTAACTGATTATATGCATATTTAGTTTTAGAATATGACCTAGTCAATACATAAAAATAAGCTAGTTGCATAATATCACTACGTTTCTTTAAATCATTTCTGACAACAATAAAGTTAAAGAACAGTTGCTATTTCAAGCAACTAAACTGAGATGAAAAGAATGTGAACATCAGACATGGGGAGAGAGAGAGAGATAAGGTCAAAGTACCAAGTGAATTATGGTCCAAGCTATCAAGAACTACAGGAATGAGGATTGGTTGAACAGAGCAATGGTTGAAGAGGAGGGCTTGGAGACAAAGGCCAAAGCCCTGGAGAACTTTGTCATGTCCAACAGCCTCAAAGGTTTCAAAATCATTGGCATGAAATTGGACTTCTTACTCTCCAAGGATCCAGGCCAATGGGAACAAGATGAAGAGGTTTTGAAGGGCAAAGAAACATGCAACCAGCTCCAAGTCATCAATATAGTCTTCATGGAAGAATATAGCTGCATTCACATGACAGACAAGGATAAAGAACAGTACCTTCTTTTCGTGGTCAAGGAGAACAGAAATAAGTTCCTTGATGCAAGAAAAGCACCATTATGAAAGTTGTAGAAGCAAAGTTTTGATTCTGTAATATGGGAGCATACTAGCATTTTCAAACAATTCATTTTTCTATGGTACTATAGTAAATTTGTTTGTAATAGATTTGTTTCGTTTTTCCTCAACTGTTTCAGAGAGAATTGCATCATGTATGCAATTTTGGTTTGTTTGGATAGCTTGTTGCATGTCTGATGCACACTGTATTACATAGCATCACAGGGGGGAGAAACATCAATGGCCAGTTGTGACCTCTTAACATGCTTTGATTCCCTTAAACTTTTGTCTATTTTTGTTTCTGGTCAATCCTCATAAAAGTATGAGGTGCCCCAAAAGAAATTACTATAAGTTTTTTATGCATTGGATAAGGGCCACCCTAACATATGCTTACACATATATAAAGAGCATATGAATAAGTAAATAAACTTCCATTACAGAAAAAGTCATTCTAACAAACAAACACAAAAGGTATAAAATTACCATAAGGATTTAGTGGATTTACAATTTGCAAAACTTGAAACCAAAACAAGGTTACACAATGTATTTACAAGATCTGATACCTGGGTCTGTGGGATTGCTTTACTGCATAGAGAAGATAATATCTAGCCACACTTTGACCCAGTTCTACATAATTATGTTTGAATTCATAGTAGTAAGATTAGAGCTACACTTACTGTGATGCATATTTTGCTGTGTCAATATAACAGTTCCATGCATGACAACCTGAAAATATAAAGATAGATCAATAAAAATTAATTACAAAAATCATCTTTAAAATTGAAGGACCTATTAAAACATTATATACCATTAACTATAACAGGATATTGATACAAATGAAATTTTAAATCTTATGCTTCTATAATGTGTTTCCAGGAGTTTTCTTCCAAAATTTTTGAAGGTTTTATTTGTAGATGATAATTATATTTAGAAGGATGTCTACCCTCAAAGATATAATATAACTTTAATTTTAGTTTCTTCGTACTTGTCTTTGATTCTTACAGTGCTCATTGTTGAAACTACCTGTTATATCAAAGTTATTTTCTTGAGCACTGTGACACATTTCAAATATAGGCATCTATACCAAGAAACTGTAGGTTTTTCTAAATTTTCTTCTTGAAGCATTTGAAAAGAATGAATATATGGTTGGGAATAGTTTTAAGATCTCTAAACAAACGACATACACGAGATTTGATGAACAAGTTTATTGTTCGAATTTTAATACTGAATCCCTGTCAACTATTATTCCTTTGCAGAAGGCAATTCCAATAGCAGCAGATTTAATTTTCAAAATGATACAATTTTACAGAGGTAAACAAAATCTCATTTTAAGCTTGATAATACTATTTATGATCAAATAGATGGTGTCGTCAAGGGTTCAAAGTCAACATCT
The DNA here is from genome assembly GCF_000517525.1 of Limulus polyphemus. Taxonomy (NCBI): domain Eukaryota; kingdom Metazoa; phylum Arthropoda; class Merostomata; order Xiphosura; family Limulidae; genus Limulus; species Limulus polyphemus. The sequence continues at coordinate 261,820 of NW_013665796.1, read as the reverse complement.
AGTCAAGTAAGCCTATTTACATGTTATTATGAAAAATATCCATCTAGAATTTTATATCTGTTAGATACTTTATGTATGTGGACAATGCCTTTGTTATTTGTAAAAAAAAATGAACATGTAGTTTTCATCTCTCATCACTTGATAACATTTTAAATGTTTTTTAATGGTATGTACACCCCCTCATAAAGAGTGTTTCAATGTGCCCAACAACTGCCATTCTACATCACTGTCCCATTCATGGGTAATGAAAGTTAAATTACGAGAAATAAAATCAAAAATATCTTGAAACTATCAACAATTTCAGTGTGTATATCTTCAAAATCAGTATGAAGTAATGAGAACTTTTTCAAGATAAAAGAACAGAATTAATAAACTTCACGCTCTTACACTGTTTATCAATATGTTTTCAACATGGATGAGATTACAAAGGATCAAGCATGCATTTTTTTAGAGCAGTATATAAATGATCATTTGGTGTCTAGTGCTGAAAATTCTTCAAACATCTAGACCAAGAATTTGGTGGAACTGCTGGTGAAAATATCTTTGATATAATAAGTCATTTATCAATGAGCAAGATGTAACAATCAAGAAGACTCTAGCTTTCTAAAAACTAGCATCAAAGTTGAATTACAATGTTTGGTGTGAAAAAAAGCTAAGTACAATATTTGCCCAAATATAATTCACACTTTTTTTACTCCAATTACCCCCCCAAAAAGAAAAAAAATTGACTGCTCATTATATTTCATCATTTCAGAACTGTAAGAATAGAGCTACATCCCCAGAAAGAAAACCTCTTTTCCAATAGATAACTAATGCTTACATGCATAGCACACACACACACACACACAATGAATCTATTTAGCTTCCAAAAATCAGTGGCCCATTGCAGTAATTAAACCGATTATCATTGGCTGTATGTAGTTAATACTTTTTTAGAACAATTTAGAACCTTACACAAAAAACATAATTTTATCTTTTTGTGTCATTTTATACAATACCTTACACAAAAAATATGGGTTTTAATAGAGCAAGGGAGTTTGTGAAGGTACAAAAAAAGGCTACTAAAATTATTCCACATTTATAGCACTAGGCTTGAAGCATGCAAGAATTAAAGGAATTGACTCATGTTTCAAATGCCATTTGCACAGCCAGTTTAATTTCTAATAAAATGGAAAACTTTAGAAATAATAACTATAAAGGTTGAGTTCATACTGTAGTTTCAAGTTTTAGAATCCTAGAAGCTGGTTTGTTTCTAGGACAAAATTAAGTCTTTCCTGGAATATTTCAGAGGACAAGGAACATGATAAGCCTAAATTTACTCCATATTAAAGCTTAATAAAGTCTTTGACTGTTAAAAGTAAAAGAAACTTAATGAACAAATTACCAACTACAATCAGCCACAGTTGCAGAATACTTGCAAACATGTGAACAAAGTGGGCTGTAGGATTTGATAGATATCCAAGTAATTTACTGTAGCACCAAAAGGAACATTCTCATGTTAACCATCTTTTATTTTAAATTTCAGTACATCACCAGTGTGGTGATCAGGAAATATGTATAATTTATTTCAATTCCCTTTGAATGCTGCATTTGTGTACATTATGAAAAATGAAAATTTATCTCTGATAGCAGCATTAGATTTACTAAGGTGGATGAGTTGTTCTTCTTCAATGTAGAGAAACAGTAATGCAAAGTACTGACTGTACATCCACCAAGAACTCAAGTAAAATGATCTTTGGTTCAGTTACACCACCACCCCTGTCCTTCAGATTTCCAGAAGGTTTGAAGTTTTTGCCTATAAAATTTTGAACCTTCTACTACTCTACCATCAGAAATCATATTTTTCACACTATATACAAACTTAGTTTGAACTAGCTATGCACATACAGTAAGAAAATGCTGAACCACTAGTAGGAAATATCAGAAGTAGACAATAAATAAAATTATAGAAACACAGCTGGAAAACATTGTCAATAATGTGTCCAATTTTCACAGAGAAAAAAAAATGTGAAAAACTTTAAATCTGTTTACCTACTGCCTGATTAGTTAACAATTCAGGGCATTCAGATTAAGAGTAATTTAACATCATAACATTAATCTTATACTTCTAATGCTAATGTTACTAGTAAATAACAAAGAATCAGGAAAGGAAGACTTAATATGTACTTACTCTATTAATATTAATAAAACAACAACATTAACTAACTTTTACAAGGCTGTCAACAGGATGTCACTAAAGATGTCTTTTCTTCATGTTACATAGAAGAAAAATCCTGAAGTTATCTTCTCATTTGTGAATGATAGTATTAACAACAAATTTGTAATCTTTATTTCAACTCCGACTTGAATTAAAACTTTTTCAACACAAAATGCAAGAATAGTTTCCTTAATAAATATTTAACTCTGCTAAAAAAAAATGACAAATAACTGGTACATTTTCTATGTTATCTATAAAAAAAACAAAAAACATGCATAATCTATGTATAACTACGACTTGTTTCAATGCTTGTAACTTTTTTAAGAGAAAACTAGTATACACATTTCCTAAGGCTTATGTAATTATGTTATACGACTAACAACTAATACAATCTCCAGATTCTCCAAAGAGAAACAAATAAACAGGTGTTACATATAATAATGTTTCAACTCTTCTAACTTTTGAACTTAATAGTCTCCAGATCCTCCTTAGAATATAACAAATATATCTTATCAATAATTACCCAAGTTTCAACTCCAATAACTTTAGAATTAAATGGAGTTTTCTTTAGTAAAACTGATTTCCCCAAGAATGACAATATAGGTCCACAAAATAATGGGAGAGCCATCAAGATCTACTTTTCACAGTCAGTATAATTATACAGGAAATTTCAAAATTTCTAAGCAATAAAAGTTGAGGAAAGGTTAACATGCAGAATGAAAGGTCAAGAAACCTATGCGAGTGTTAATGAAGCAAGACAACATGCTCGTTCGATACAAGAGGTGACAATTATTTAACCCTTTCTAGATGGGTCAGGGGTGAAAGGCCATGTCATTGCGTTTGTTAAATCGCACTCACAATTTTAATGAACTAGTATCTCATGAATTTATGTCAATAAGTTTGGTATCAATCTGTAGATTATAATTCTGATTTTAGTACTATATATTACCCAATTTTTTAATTTAAAAGCATATATTAAAAAAACCCAGTTAAACATCAATTTCTGTGTGTCACGTGGTATGTTGAATTCAGCACTGGTTCAAATTAGAGGTTTGTAATGTCAAAATACTAAGTCCATAGTTTCATACCAATTAGGAACTCAAATTACAGATATTGACAAGCTAGAATATAAAA
>NW_013665796.1:251264-257946 GCF_000517525.1 Limulus polyphemus | reverse complement strand
CGTGGTTACGGGATCAGTCAATCGACCAAACCTGTACAGAGATTTGTTACTGAAAATAACAGATAAAAAGTTATTTTCTTAAGAAACATTTGATAACTATCTGGACGTTATAAAGATTTCGTATATGGAATTTTAAAACTTTCTGATGCACAAAAATATTTTTAATCTTAAAATGAAAATTGCTTTGCATTTTGGATAGGCAACATGCAAAAAGAAGAAAAAAGCATGAGAAAAAACACTGCTTTACAAACCTTAAGACTCAATAAAAAAAAAGAAAAAAAAATTTTAGTGTACGAAAGCATTGTAATGTTTACTGATAATCTGCCAAATTTCATGATCATATACACTTACTAATTTAAAAGTTACAGGATGAAAACTATAACAAGCACAAAATGGTTACGAGGTCGATCCCAAGGATGAAGCCCATGGTGAAAGAGTTTTTTCCCTATATATCCATTTTAGTGATTCTTATTATTGTGTGGAGATAAAGTTACACGTGTCTTACAAAAATTATGTTTGGAGAATCTGGAGATCATATGCTAGTTGTTTGTAATGTGCGACATATTTAAATACGTCTTAAAAAATTATGGGTTTGTTCAGTGTTGAAATATTTAGTTCAAAAGTTGAAACATAGGTCTTTATCACACATGATGTGCATTTGTTTGGTTATTATGAAGAAACTGTACCGGTTGATAGTCCTGTGACATAGTTACCTATGTTTCAAGAAAATCCTGCATAATTTTGGTGTTTGATAAGTATTTAGTACAAAAGTTTCAAACATCAAAACATAAATTAATATTAATATTGTTGAACAGTTCACGAAAATTATAGAATTTAAGTAAAACGAATTTGTCTTTACCTCCAAAATGCATCTACTCTTCACTTATTTCATAAATCTCGAAGTATTTCTTTAATCACCACATTTTTAGTAAAAACTACGTAGAAAAATGAAACGTTATTGTGAAGAAAAGTACATGTGCATTCTGAAAGATACTTAAATAGCACTTTTAAGCCTCTTCATCGTATTCTAAGTTAGAAAGTAGAAAACATAGTACAGACATTCCAACCCAAATTTTCAACTCTGTCTCTACAAAGGATAAGATATTTGGTAGTAATAAAAGTTTATGTTGTAAGGCCAAGTAGATAATATATGTGTTAAAACACCAAAATAATATTTCTTAATTAACATTTATTCACCACTTAAAACTTTTTAAACACTGACTATAATGTTAGTAATAGTAGGCCTACCAGTAGTATAATCAAATACCTAAATATTCTGCAAAACTTAGCTGAAACACTTCTTGGTAAATTTTATTTTACTTTTGGCTACAACTCAATATCATAAAAGTTCTGAATTAAATGGTTTTGCTGTTATATTACCGAAGTTATCATAAAAGTTAAGAATAAATACAAACCTTTCTAGCAAATCAACATGAATATTGAGCATTCAAAATAAACACTATAGCTGGCCTAAAAACAATAAGGCGATAGTTTTGTTGCTAATCTAAGGTGTATATTGTTGAGCATTACCAAAAAACGGAGTGTGAAAGCATTCTTGACAGAGTAAAAAAGGGAAAAAGCCTTTTATAGGTATTGATATACATTACATATTTCCTTGTTAGAGAAAATCTGGAGATTGCACCAACTGTTAGTTATGTACGAAATAGTTACATACGTTTCATGAAAATCATGTGTGCACTTAGTGAAGTAGTGTTGGAAAGTATTTAATTTCTAAATTACGAGCCTTGAAACGTGTTATTATGTGGCAAGTGTTTGTTTAGCTTTTACAGAAATTTGGTAACTATACCATTGGTTTTTATTAATTATACATGGCATAGTAAATATGGCTTCAAATGAAAATTATCCACGAGCTTGGTATTGAAAAAGAATTTATTAATAATTTAGTTCTAAATCTTCTAGCAATGAAATATAAATTATATTTGTTCATGAAACTGGAAAATGTACCAGTTGTTAGTCGTATGTGGCATATATAAATTTTTCTTAAGAAAACTATCAAAAAAGCCAATTGGAAAAAATATAAGGAGACATTAAAACATCTCCCACATGAACCTATCAAAGTACTGCTCAGTAATCTCAGAGAGCCTCATAAAAAAAAACAGCAAAGAACATAGCAAAAGCACCAAATCAGTTGGCAACCAAACACTGATATAACCAACAAAATAAAGGAATGAGGAAGATTAGGGAGAAAATATATAACAACGGAAACCAACAAATCAAAACAAAAACGTTTAGAAACCATAAAAGGAATGACATTAAATTACTCAAACCACAAATATGTGACACCTTCTGTACACAATTAAACTCAAAATCAGATCATAAAGAATTTTGGTCTCATATAAGAAGGGCTATCAAATCATACAAAAACAACTACTACCATCCATCCCAAGTTAAAATATAACAATAAACTAGCATACATTAATAAAACAAAGCACATGCCTTCATGGAAGAGCTTCATAAAACCTTCAAAACACCAAATGAACAAAATATAAACAACAATTTTATGAACATAGTAAAAAAATTATGTAAAATAATTCCTCACCTGTACATGCCAAACTTAATAACTCACACCTTATATAACAGCACAAAAAAATTTCAGAACAGTACAACATAACAAAACAACTAATCAAACCTATAACATTAGCAGAAATACAAAAAACATTAAACTATTGAAAAATAAACCACCAGGACAATACAAAGTACAAAACATTTTACTCAAAAAATGTCATCTAAGATTACTAGAACACCCAATACTGCTCTTCAATTTATTCCTGAAAAGAGGATACATACCAACCTCTTGGAAACAGCCTGATGTTCTTATGTTCCAGAAGGTAAGAAAACCAACTAATAACCCCAAAAACCATAGACCCATAAGTTTAACAAGCAGCATAGAAAAATTACTAGAAAAATTATAAATACCAGACTAATAAATTACCTAGAAACTAAATCAATACTGTCAGAAATACAAAACGACTTCTGAAAAACAAGACAAACAACAGACCATCTATCCAGATTAAGAGAAGATATAATTCATGGCTTCAACCAAAAACTGCACAGTCACATGCTTTCTCAGTGTAGAAAAAGCACTTAACAAAGTATGGTGCAATGGCCTCATATACAAACTGTCCAAAATGGGATTCCCTAGAGAAATTATTCACAGGGTTTCAGAGTCAACATAGGGGGTACCTACTCAGAGTGCTACGCTTCAGAGACAGGCATCCCTCAGTGATGGGTAGTTAGCCTTACTCTTATTTATTATGTATGTTAGAACATGCCTCTTAAACTTAAGGACCCAAAATATACCTCGTGCTCACAGTTCACACATGATGTTGCTATTTGGAAGAGTGCCCAAAAGCCTACAACAGCAACATACATAACATGCAGCTACTACTAAATGAAATAGAACATTATTGGAATAAATGGAGAATCAAAATAAGCACAAATAAAACAAGTAATTTTTTCATGACATAAAATAAAACAAGTAACATAATACCTCAGTTATATCTATATGGGACTGTCTTACACTTACAGGTAGCAACATAAGCAAAATTCTTAGGGATTATATCTGACTTAAAGTTAACCTGAATATAACACAAACAGCATTAAAACTGGGATCTTGAAAAGAACTTGTCTAAGGAGTCTGAGAGGCAAGAATCAAGGAGTCTCACCAAAAAACATTTTAAAATACATAAAACATACATAAGACCAGTTACTGAATACACTTGCACAGCATGGATTAATATATCTAAAATGCACATCAATAAACTACAGCAAATACAAAAATTATATATTAACAAAAGAATACCCATGCTCAAGAAATTAAACATTTCTTTTTAATTACTCAAACATGCTGTCTCTGTCAGACAGACTCCTAGACAACTCCCTTCAATATTACAACTTATATACAAGAAAAACAAATACAAATAAACTGATGAGCAAGATAGAGATAATCACACAAAATGGACATGGCCTGAATAGGATATATCAAATTAGAAATTGAATACAATCGACAATACCTTAATATAGCGTGAGTAAAGCATCAATGTAAGGTGACATTAAATATGAATCGGTTTCAGTACAATTTGTACAATAAACAGAATAACACAAATTTCCGATAGAGGTCTACGTTACACCTGACCCTACCCAGTCCCTGCTCCTAACAACGAACCTAGGCTAAATCCCAACGTAGAACGAACGCGCAAGTTTGATGTTGGAAAATTTTAGTTCAAAAGTTACATAAGAGAAGCTAAAAGTGAAACATAAAATACGAATTTGTTGCGAATACCGTCGTACACCAAAAAGACAACGTCAATATTCATCATCTCATACGTATCGAGAAGAAAAAAAATATTTAGCGATGTGTCAAGAGGTTAATCAACTTAATCATTAATGTCGTGATTGATTTGATGTATAATTGTATTTAAGTTAAATTAATAATAAAACGTTTAGTGCAATACTTGGTGCGAAGTTCTACATACCCGATTTGCTACAATTTCCCTTTTCCATCTGCATTTCTTGATTTAGTTTAGAAAAGACACTTTAAAAAATTGACAAACAATTAGTATCCAAAGAACCCAGTCAACACACTCGAGTCTAACATCTTATACCATTGGCTTCCACACTTTATGTAATGGCGCCCTCAACTCACTATTATTTTTCTCGCCCCCCCCCCCCTTCCTACTGAATAATTTTCAAAAGTGATAATAACAGAAAATACAGTAGTTTCTTTACTTCTCTTTAATCATTTTTTTCTAAAGATTTAGCAGAAAAATTTAATGTGTTAATTTTTTTCGTTTTTTCTGCTTCTTTCACCGTTATTTTTTTTTGGTTCTCCTGGCATAAGGATGCACACACCCTGGGGGGCGCGCTGCACAGTTCGAAACAACTGTTTCACACTTTACAGTACCTTCGTAAAAGTTATTTGAAGATACAACAGATAAAAATAAACCATTACAAACTTAATTTTAAACACTTTTTTTTATTAAACAAAACGTCAATATAAATGTGAAACAATTAATTTTGTTCCAGAATTAACAAAAATCACAATTATGTACAAAATATACATTTTAAATAAATTATACACTAGCAATATAAGGGAGAAAACTATAATTTCGTAGAGAAAAATATCGTGCTGCTGTGCTACATATAACATTACTACGATTTTCTACCTTCGTATATTAGAAATATATTATCTAAGTTTATCAGTTATTCTATGCAAGTGCAATTTTTACATATCACTTTTTAAAAAAAAGTCGTTAAGTTGATTTTGTTCTAGCTGCTTTTGTTCCTTTGCCATTCTCTATAAATAACATCTGTTCTGCCTAAGGATTTAGTGGTCATTGGAATGTGGCTGTAACTCAAGGATTTCGTAGCGATGCCCTCAGGTTGTAACAAACTGAAACAAAACGCTGCTACGACCAAGGTAAAACAAGAAACAATTTATTGAACTATAGCAACAGATATATAAAACATAACTTTAAACAACTGAAATACATATTTTATCACTTACAAAAGAAAAAAAAAAGTTAATAAATCCGTGCCTCACCAGGACTTGATGCAAACGTTAATAAACAATACAATATAAATATCAATATTATTCATTTCAATAAATAAAGGAATTAGGGGAAAGAACCAGAGAGAGAAGAAAAAACTAATTTCAAAATTAAACTACTTCAAAATCAATAATAATATTACGCAATAATTCGTTCTCACTATATCTCGTGAACCAACTTTTTGAGATGAAGGAAGGGTTTTTATTTCGTTGTTAGACCACGATGTTACATCTCACATGACTAGCAAATTTACATAATACAAACATACTCAAATTCAACATGCTTCATCTAGAAGGTGAGTTAGCACTTTAATATAACTAAAAATTCCTAGTTGAACTAAATGATCGAAGGAATAATAAATGAATGGTAAACAATACCATAACAAAATAAAAGTAGAATTCGCTATCTCACACGGTGATATTTGAAGATTACGATCTCCCTTATGTTTCAGTTAGTTTTTGTTTGTTCAACTGTGCATAAAGCTAATCGAGGGTTATCTGCATTAACTGCCCCTAATTTTGAAGTGATAAAGTAGAGAGAAGTATGTTAGTCAACACCAAGCCATCGTTAACTCTTGGGCTACTCTTTACCAATGACGAGAAGAATTGACTACCACACTATAACAACCCATGGCTGAAAGGGCGAGTATATCAATGAATGGGTTTTGATCCTGCAACATGCAGATTGAGAGTCGCTTTAATGGAATTGATTGACAGTTACATAAATGGCATACTTTTTTATGACTTCCTGATTAGCTCTCTCTTTCTCAAGCTCTCAGTTTGTTAAGATTAAGTCTTTGCTTTGTAAATAGTAATACTCTCATAAAGTTTAACCTGTAATATTAACTAATTAATTAGCATCTTTATAAGTTATTAACAGAATTAAGAGATATGACTATTAATTAAAAGTACCATTCATCGCGTTATAAACTTATACCCACATTGATATGTATTTGTAGAAACTTGAATAAAAATTGTTTTATTGTGCTTTTGTACATTTGTGTCTACTTTCTTTTTCAAAGATAGAGAACTCAGAATTACTTCATTAAAAATACCGTTTTGAACATTCTTTTGTTTGTTTGTTTTGAATTTCGCGCAAAGCTACACGAGGGT
>NW_013665796.1:246737-250485 GCF_000517525.1 Limulus polyphemus | reverse complement strand
TAGCTCCTTAACCAAACATCCTTTTATTACTAAGACTTATCCCATTGCTCTAAAGTTATTCTCAGTTTTATTTAAATATACCATAGAATGGATTGGAAGGAGAAAATTTTGGTGTTGTTATTGGGAGATCTTATTGTAGAATATCCTGTTTTCTGCTCATGTACGTATCTACTTTTTCGTAAACTTTTGTGTTATTCAGGTTTTAAAAGGCTCCATGCTTGAGACAATAACATTTTACACAACCCAAAGGACTTACAACCAAAAGGGAGGGAGAGTTGTCAAGTCTAGGAGAAGTCCTCTCCTGAACATCAGACTTTCACCGATGCTGTGAAGGTCCTTGAATTTCGAGAGGTTGGAACCAGTAATAATAGGCTTTTTGGTGGCAGATTTAATCTAATAAAAAACACCTTAGGTGTAAAAAAAGGTGTGGCCAACAAAGGATTGGGCTTGCGACTTAAAGGAATGAAATCAAAATTGGCAGTCCAATCTGATAGCCACATTTTTAGCATTGATAATAATTTTACAGCAAATATTCATTCATTAGTTAGCCAGGCCGCGTTTTTTGTTCAATTTGGGGCATGATGGTGGGTAAAACAAAATTTATCTTTTTTATATATTTAATGGTGAACATCGTAAGACTTGGAGACACAAACATAAATTTTGGCAGGGAAGAAGTCACTTCAGTTAAGACAGCTCTCTTTTTTAACAGGTTGTTTGGTCTCTGAAATGGATTACATTTCGATGTGGTGGATGCAGTTAATTTAAAAGCGTTTAAGGGAAAGTTTGAAAATATTTGAATGCTAAGGGCCAGCTTTGAGGTGTTTTATAAGGTATAGTTTACTTCAGAGGATAGGACAGATGAAACATAAGGCCCCTTGCTGTTCTTTAATGTTATATTTTGTCATGACTCTTTTCTCCTTCTTGATATAGACTCAGGAAAGAGAATTGCCAAAAGCTGATACACCCAGAATGTTCAAATAAGTTATTCACCTAACAAGCGACCTCAGTAACAGAAGATCAATCAGATGGTGTGATTTCTGGCAAGATTTAAATTGAGTAGGGCATTCTGTCTTGGAATCCCAGGTTTTTAGTTGCTAGAGTTGCTCAATCAAAACTCTGGTTGAAGCCACCCAAGACTAGCTGAAAGAGCCTGGAGGTACTATTGGAGATGCCATTCACCAACAAGAGCTATCTCATTGGTAGGTGAGATGGTGGGCATTGAATGGTGAAGTAATTGGGTCATTGGATAGTGATATCTCCATGCTAGGAGATGCACTACTGAAACAATCATGGATCACAAGAAAGCCTTGGGTCACGTAAACCCAATGAACTAGTGCCAATCACATTTCATCATTCTGCCATCCTAAAGCAGGGACTATTGCTTGTTAGAGCTTGGTGCTGGTCAATAATCTACAAGAAAAAGACTTTTCACGAACTCATAGGTCTCTGTGTGTAAGGCCAAGTAGATTTCTCATTATACACTTAAGAGTGTAGTCAAGAGAGATCTGAACCACTTCCTTAATCCCTTCAGATAGGTCACTGTCTGGAATAACATATTCAGTGACAGACAAAGTAATGTCTGATGCTCGCGAATCTGTATGGTTTATTGTTTGACTCTACCAAATTATTGGATAAGGAGGAAAGGGCAGACAGTTTTATCTCTCTCTATTCTCAGTGAGACAGGAGGAGAAATGTCATATTCAGAAGCAAGGGACAGCTCCAACAATCAACTGATATGTCATTGCTAGCTTTTCAAACAATATAGTTGGAATTAAACTTTATCGCATAGAGCTATAACAGTCACTGATTGTAGGATAACTAACTGAAGAGAATTGGAGATCCTTGCTTTCCAAGTTATCAAGTGACATTCACTATATAATATATGCATTACATTGTGTGATATTGTGTGAGCTTCACTTGATCTTAATTATTATGAAGCTGAGTCAACTAGAGCTAGAAGATTTAAGGACTAGTAAATTAACAGTTTGTACAACTAAAGATGATAGCTACAAGTTTAAAAACTCAGTTGAAAGGGCATTGTGACTCTTACTTTCTGAGCTATTGGGGGTATTTTTAGGTACAATGTATGCACTTCATTGTATGATTACCACTCAGCCATCTGAAGTTAGAGTGGTTTACTGATTTTTAGATCAAGTAGATCAAAAGAGATTTGCTACCCATATTTTCTGAGCTATCGAGTAATTTAACTATGGGAGATATCCATCAGATATCAAATGAAAGTTGTTCTATGATAATACAGTTTAGGATAGCTCATGCCAATAGATGTAATGCTCAGTGCATCATTAGTTTTCACAACTGAATATGGTAGCTATGAGTTCAAAAACTTGTTGAAAGGGACTTGCAGCCCTTGCTTTCCGAGTTTCACAGTTACTTTTCAGAGGCAAAATGTTGGAGATGCTTTGTTAGAATCACATGCATGATCTATCTGAGTAATAAGGACTCTATCGAGAATACCACATGGTCCTCACCAGATCTCTCCTGGCGGATAACTTCTGCACATATAGTGAGCAAGTTGTGTTTTATCTGAGTGTATATTCATATATACAATGGTAACAGCACGATTATTAATCCTGATTTCCAAAATTTACAGCTGAAAAGTTTTAGCTGAAATAAATGATCTTATTGGTAATGTATTTCATTATACCAGAAAATAAAAACATCTTGAATTTGACAGCATGTATATGCCAGCATCTTACTCTAATGCAGCTATTGAAATGTAGCCTGCATGGCGTTACACAATACGTTTACCTAGGTAATTTGTGTGAGAGCCAAATACAGTCTGTTTTAAGCTATCAGTGTATGTGATGATGCGTAATAAATATACGTGTATATGACAAAATAGTCTATAAATAAGTGTGTGTTGGTCTTACGCATGTGCATAAGTATTGCATGAAGTTATTCATGAAGGCAATATAACACAAATGGAAATTTTACTCAACACAACTATTTAGAAACGTAAGAATAGAAATAAAGGATTTGATCTGGATGCTAAGACCTTATGATATGAAGTTAACTTGGATTACTGACCTGTAAGGTATTATCTAAGAATGCAGTACAATTTTAAAATTTAAATATTTGGCAGGTAACGAATTTTCTATGGAAGGATTCAAGTAATCAAGAGACTCACACTATATCTGAGGAAAAACACTTTTCTTTATGTTTTTCAGAATGAGTAATGAAACATTTTTCAATTGGATAGAATTATGATATTTATGAGTGAATAAAATATTCAGTAGTCACTGAAATTCACAGGCAGCAGCTTTGATATTATAAGAAATGTAGACTTGATGTACCCAGTGTTTTCTTTGGTTGTGACAGAATATTTTCAATCATACAGATTGAAATATTTTGAAAATATCACAATGTTCTAAGTATTTTCTGAACATCGTAACAATATAAGGTACATGGAGGTGCATGAAAATTTAGCCTGTGAGTGCCCTAGGAGGGTTGTGAAAAGTAACACCCATGTGGTGAAATTTTGAAAAACCACATCTCACAAGTACTAAACTTGCATGTGGAAGAAAGTCATAAAAGAAGAATAATGTAAATGTTAGTGGATTATAATGGTTAGTAGTATACATTGAGTGATCACAAGTAAATAGACACCAAATTTCGTCATTTAACTGATTAATGCTAACTAATTTGTGTTCACAGAGCACTGTATAAATGAAAATGGTCCGCACACTAATTATCTTGTGCTACAACATGCCTAGAACTCAAGTTTCTC
>NW_013665796.1:243602-246442 GCF_000517525.1 Limulus polyphemus | reverse complement strand
ACGAGATGATTCTCACGATGCCCCAAAGGATCAACGAACTCCAGAAAGCGAAAGGAAGATCTACTAGATATTAATTAAATTATAAATATATCAATTCATGTGAATATGACTGAAAATTTTCATTTTTTCTGAAAAGGTGGTGTCTATTTACTTATGACCACGCTGTGTAAATGTCAATGTAAAAAAGTACCAGTACCAAGCCAGATATTAGAGGAAACGTTTTTTTTATTCATAGTGCCATTCATTTCCTTTTATTACTAGACTAGGGTTGATCTGGTGGTTAAAGAGTTGGGGTGCAACATCAAAGTTTCGAGACATAATGCTCCAAACTTTTTGCTGTAAATGCATTATAAAACTTAAAGTAACATGTAAAACTCAGATTAAACGTAATGGAACATCGCTCAGGCTTTTCCGTCCTATCTAGTAAACATTCTCGTATGCAATTAGAAACCGTGTTTAGACTACTTTCGATCACATCACTCAAATTTCAACTCAAAGCTAACACTAAGTAGATGACTAAGAAAAAAAAATAGTGGCAGTTGAAATTCATAACAAAGTTAAAGTTTTTATAGAGAATAGTATTTTCATATTAAAAGAATTAGAAACAAAAATTATCTCCACTAAGCTAATATCACTATAATAACGAAACAAATAGCAGTAATATTACATAAAATATAAATTGTAATTTATGAAATACAAAAACGAGGATAGAAATCGAATTATTATGTCGCTTACGTTATAAGTAGGCGCACTATTGCCAAAGGATTCTTTACGTTAAAAATGGTGGAATTTTTGTGAAGAGTTTATTTTATAATCATTGGTTATTTTCAGTTTTAATGCCAAAAATATATTTTAATAGGTTAAATGTACTTATAGCACAATAATTTTACAAAGTTTACTGGGTTCATTTTTCTACAAATGTATTCCTAGTATTACATCCAAGAGTATAGTTTGGAGACGACTTGAATGGGTAGTGAAAAAACGTTATTACAAATCTACAACGTTTCAACAAGCTAATGTAATCATCAGCTGCAAGTAATTTATATAGACACATAAGCTGGTCAAAACGTTGTACATCTATATAAATGTAATAGTACTGTCTGTTGTGTGTCCATATAACTATATTGCAGGGTGTGGATGGATCTGCACCGAAATTGGTATGGAGGTTTATTAGGTCCATACAAATTTTCAGTTTTGCTTTTTGCGGTTTTATGGCGCTTTTGCGTTTTTCCGTTTTTTACCACTACTTCGCCCCGTCTAGATGGATCCCAAATCTGGCAAGGAGGTTTGTTGAGTCTATGCCGAGTTACATGCAAATGTGCGGTATCATATTTTGTGTTGTACAGTTTTTATGGTCTTTTTTGCGTTTTTTACAATTACATATAAGGGAAGCAGCTTTTCATGTTCTAAGATAACCTTTCATTAATCATGAATTGACATAACTTACGTCCAGGGGATGGGTATTCTAACTAGTCTATATAAATATAATAATACTGTTCTCCAATTAGTTTGTAATAAAGTTGATTTCACTACCAATTCAAGCTGTCTCCAAACTTTATTTTCTAAAAAGGGGATCCTCGTCATCAAATTTACATCCAAGAGTGTTTTACTAGGTAGTGGTACATAACAGGGATTGCCCATTTGTTCTTCTTTATTATTGTTTAATATTGTTCCGTTAGCCTACACCAAACATGGCTGTGAGTACCATAATAAAACCTGAGCAATGTTATCAAACGCATCATTGCACATTGTGTGTAGGGTATTTTTTTAATATATTTGACTATCTTGCAAATAAGAGCTGCTGTATAATCGTGGACACCCAAACATTTTAATGTAGTCTCTGGTTTATGCGGAGTCTCATAATCTACTGCAAGCGTACGTGCATAGTCGATTATTAGTCTATTGTTGCAACTGTATGGATTTAATGTATCATTTGCGTTCCTGCCCTATCGGACACAATGCTGCTGACAGGATCACAGTTTTTTTTTTTGTTTCTTTTATTACTGCATGATTGATTTCGGCCATGTTACACAAACGTCTAAAACGTTATACAGTCGTCTAAGCTGTCTCCCACAACAGAAATCTTTAAGCCGTACTTTAAAAGAAAGCATCCAACTCAGTTTGGAGCATCGGATTGGTAATCACGGTGATGGCTGGTGATAAGTGTAGAATTACAGCAAAGACTGCCTAACTGCGAATTTTATAGATATTGCAGATAAAGCAGTCGTCCTTGAAGTTGACTATAATGAGTGGCAAGAATCGTGCAAGCAGGAGTTAGCGAGAATCATAGAAATTCTAGGCGAAAGTAAGCCAGAAATTTTGTAGCCATATATTTTATTTAGAAAATATATATGCAGCAGCGACGGCCCACCTGAGTTCAGGGTCGTAACCGTGGAAGAGGGCCGTAGAAGTGTCCCTACCCAAATTCCGCCAGAAATGGTAAGGAGAAAAGTATATTAATATAATCAAGTCATAATTATTAATTATCACGTTTTCGACCTTGTAGGGTGTATAGAATGCCACTCTAAGAGCAAATCTGACCAGTTGCAGCAAAACCGTGACAGACCTTACCATGACCAGCATAGAGGAGGAAGAGGAAGGGGAAATGTAACAACTATAAGAAATACTAAATATGCTTATTTGTGTATATATCCTATTATATTATGACACATTATCTTATATTTGCATTGAATATATATGCATGCACCTATACGACTTGAAAAATTCGTATATCGCTATACATATACACGATTTCGCAACTTATATAACCTACATAAAAACCAGTGTGTGTCACGTCACGCTTGATTTCTCGAAATAGGAGGAGTCATAAAAGCCAAAAT
>NW_013665796.1:230135-242916 GCF_000517525.1 Limulus polyphemus | reverse complement strand
GTTAATCTAACGTCACGAATTCATTTCATGAAATATCATAATTTTAATTAGCTCACAAAAGAATTTATCGACGTTTGACTACCTCGACTGCACTTTTCTGCTTCTTTCTTGGTCAGTCTTCGTTTCACAAACTTTATTTATTTATTTCAGTTAGCTATGAAATGTGAGGTTAGGGTATACTATGGGGTGGGGGCTGGAAGTACTTGCCCCGTCATGTTTGACGGACTATACGCTAGTAGAGATATAAATACTAGCCAACATACATTGCATGTACAAAAATATTTAAAACCCATGTAATTACAAAATCCAACTCATGAACTATTCCAGTATAGTTCAGTATTCGCTCTAATCCAGTGCGTACAGACTCCCTATATAGCTACAGGGTAAAAATATAGTAGCTATCTATATTTTACAAGCATATACATAACATGTGGTATATTGATCACCATACATCATAGTGATCATACATGCAGTACCACTATCAATAATAACATTGTGGCAATGATATAAGGATAAATAGCCATCCAATCTGCATGAAGCCAATCCAAAGGTTGCCATTGTTTCCCGAGGGAGCTCATACACCAACTACGTATTTCATTAAACTCAACTGTTTCAAATAGGACAGTATTGCTATCATATATATTTATATTCATGGTGGACATGAGTAAACAAGTTTGTTAAAAATGTTGATTTAGAACGGGGAAATAGGGATCTTCAAAAAATTACAGAAACAAGATAGGTAGCTTAAAGTAAAAATGTAATGCCAAAACAAGTAAACAAACATATTTAATGATTTCTGAAGATTAAAATATTCTACTTGAAAACTGTGTTAAGTGTCCACGTGTTAATAATTTATTTATTTTTCATTGATATAGTTTGTAATTCAGTATGGAATTTTGATACGAAGAGGGACTTATGAAGGTGCACTAAAACCAATTGTTTTATTATGAAATGATGTTATAAAAAATATAATGCATAATGACATGAATGAAACGCTTGATAAAATGTATATTTAACAAAAATGTTTTATGAGATATTTATTAATACATAAAATATTTTTACTCACAAATAAAAAAATATATTTATCCTAACAGAATAAGGAATTAAAACATAAAATTCTAATAACTAAAATAAGATTATGCATAAATAATTTTGCTGTTTATCATAAACATATTTAATAATTTATTTTTAATGATGAAAACTGAAAATAATGTAAGTAGATTTAAGGTACTAGTAAGAGTAATTTTGATTAACTATAAAAATATAAATTATTTTTAAGGTAAAAAATGAATTATTGTTATTTTCAAGTTAAATGTGGATAAGTAAAATACTAAACAATTAATGTTATTGGACTGTATAAGGTAAAAGCTCTTGGACTAATTATAATTTGTATGTTACTGTAACTTGTATTTGTATTTGTAAATAAATAAAAATAAATGCAAGCGTTCGTATTATTAACTAAACAGTTTTAACAAGACTTCGTAATGTTGCACCTAGGAGTGTCTGTATTTGATGTGCCTCTCGAATGTTTTAGACTCGGAGAGTTAATATTATACATTTGTTATAATATTTAAACACAAGAGTTGTTATTGAATACAAAGTTAGCGAGTGAGTCAGTCAGCCAGATTTGAGTTTGTTTTATAGATCTGGGAGCAACTTTAACAAGTGACTGTTTAGTTTTATTTGTGCATTAGGCCCTTGTGCTCGATAAGCTTGTATAACTTGTGATAGAAGAAATATAACACTTCCCCTTCGTAAATGGAAATGGATTTTGCATTATTTTTACTTATTAATAAAAATAACCCGATTAACTATATAAATCATTAAAACCATATCTAATTCTTTATTTAGATTGATTCAATTAATGCATAAATCGAAACTTAAAAAATATGTTTTTTATCTATTCTGAATAGTAAAAGCAATTGGAATTTTCTATCTCTGCTGCATATTATGCATACTTGGACAGTTATACGTAACCGTTATATACCAGTCCCATACACACAAGATTATTGAAAATTGTTAATTTAAAAAGAGGAAATAGGGATCATCAAAAACATTCAGGAAAAAGATAGGTAGCTTAAAATGAAAATGCAATCGCAAAAAAAGTAAACAATCAAACTTAAGGTTCGGGGTATAGGGTTTTCATTATTTCCTCAAGCTACAAATCCCTATTTTGACTATACTAAACATTACAGGTTTTAGACATGGAGTCAAAATAGGGGTTTGTAATTTGAGCAAATAATGTCAACATTATGTCTTAAACGTTAACCCTATAGCCCAGGGTACCCTTTATTGCGCAGGACACAAGGTTTTAGTGTCTTACATTTAAAATTTTATTAAACTACTTTTTGTTTATGTTATACCAATTAGAATAGCATAAAATCTTAGCTAATAATCCATACTTTAACAATATATAAGTTTTAAGAACTTAATTCTAAAAAGAAATATATAAAAAATCCTGAATTTCCACTAGTGTAACACACGTGACTCATTTTGTCTTAGCATGCCATCATCCCTATTTTATCCATCACCCCTCAAAAATGTACGAAATTAAACGTAAAATACTCTCTATAAAAACGTTATTGCTCAAACAGACCATAATTTTTATAGCCTTAAATTTTGTTTGGTTACAGAGCTATCAAATAGAAAAACAGATCCCTCCTGTCACACCCACCTGTCTCATCCTCTCTTTCACAATTCGTTGATAGTTCTCTCTTACGTTTTATTATACATTACCTATAACCAATAGAAAGTCGAGGTTTTCATATATCAAATGGCGTAATGTATAACATTGTGTTCTGAAGAGATAACCGTCAATTTAACTCTGAGTAGCAACATCGTTCCTGTGGGAAAGTGGGAAAGTTAACGACTAGCTTGGATGAATTTGTAACAGCTTTTGTCGCATAGTTAGAAAGCCAGAAAATTTGTCAGAAGTGAGTAAATTTGTCCACTTTTTGCATGTTATTAGTCTATATTCTTTGGTGTATTATTTAATTAAATAAAAATTGTTAAGTGCTTTACTATAATCACTAAAAAAAATCAGGCTTAACTCTTCTCGACAATGGAGGGCAAGAAAAAAAAGATTGGGTAAGTACTTTATTTCTTGTTTTTCATATCTGTTCTTTATTTATTATTATAAATTAAAAGTAAGGATCTTTTTAAGTTATTTAAGACTAGAATAGGTAAAATAAGTAATAATGATAATAATATAATTAAAATTGTTCATGTAACATGCAGGCGAGCAGTTCGTGGGCAATGTAATTCGATAGAGTAACGTGAGCTGCACGTTCCCCGAGTGATTTACAACTTATAATAGCGCAGACAGCAGTTAGACACGGTTCAATGGGCAATAAAACAATAACATTTAATTATAAATAGATGTATAATGTTACGAACTTAGAGTTACTTAGGATAAACGAATGTAGATTCATGTTACAATTTGAAGTCATACTAGAAAGAAAAGAAGGTTAATTTAGGTTTATTTCGATTTTTTTTTTGGTGGTTATGAGGTCGGTCGAATTGACCGATCCCGTTTTGAGATAGGGTAGAGAAAATAGCATATAAACTATAAGGATTTAGTGAAAAAACAAAACAGAACCGTTTGAAATGCATTTAGGAGGTTTTAGGGATTACACAAAGGAAATTTGAGATTTTTGGGATGACGAAATGTATTTTTCATTTTAACATTAAAATGACTTTGCACACGAACTATTCAAAACAAATACTCAATATATTCATGGACAAAACTTTATTTTGTTTAATTGAAAATACTTCACTAAGAAATATGACTTTTTGTATGTGAAAGACTTGTAATATTAACTGAAAGACTGCCAAATTTCGTGAATTAATATATAGTATAGTTTTCAAAAAATAATTTCTTACTGTTTACAAGTCATTCTTAATTTGAAAATTTAATTCTTTTATATAAGTAGAGCTAAATGTTACTGCTGTATCATTATCAAAAACATTAATTTTAGAACTTAAATTTAGATCACATAAATCAATTATGTATATTATATTAAAGTGGATCCAAGTACAGAACACTTTGTCCGGTGTTCTTCTATATAAATGAAATTTAAACCATTTTACTGCAAAGCTTTTTATAAACAGAGTTTTATCTTGATCTAATAAAATTTGATGCAGTACTAGTACTGTATCAAAACCTTCTTTAATGCCAAGAAAACACTTATTTTTTGTTTGTTTTTTCATTATCTAAGAATTATAAATATTTTGTGTAACATTTAGTAGCACCTATTCAGAATTTAATTCTACTTTAAGTCAATTTCTATTTCTAGAGAAAAAATTGTTTTAGTTTTTCAAAAATAGAATAACAGCAACTTTTACAGTAGGAAAGTTTTGATGTATAGTATCCGGTCGTTATCAGTTAAAAGTTACACTCAGATAGGCAGTTTAATTTCGGGTGGTGTTAAATTAGCTTTATAGCAAAATAAGGTGGATAAAAATATTAATATAGAGAAAAGGGTGTTCCTGGATATTTGGCGTTGGCTTTGATAACTATCAAAAGTACTTTCGAAATTTTTTTCTGCTAATACTTGGTTCGTTTCAGTTGATTTTAACATTGCTTACAAACTTTCTAAACATTTACTTCAAAGAAAAAGCTACTCAGTCTATCAGCCTGAAGGCCAATAACGCTACATACTGGGTTTCGATACCCGTAGTAGGCACAGTGCAGATATAGACCATTGTGTAGCTTTGTGCTTAGCAAGAAACAAATAAATTATAAGAAAGCAATCAAGAGTTCAGACTAAAATTTATAGAAAAACAACAAACTCAGAAAAATACCTTAAATTAAAATCCTCAAACTCTATAGAACAGAAATTCGGAACTTAAAGTGTATTATGAAAATAGTATTTAATATATGATCTGCAAAAAATTCAGACGAACAACTAGAAAAAGTTCTGGAATCTTCATTATAAAAAAACAACTATCCGGAAGAAATTGTTTAAAAAATTGACACTTGAAAAAATGTAAAAAAAAATTCAAATTTTAAAGATGAAAACAACTTCAACTTTATCACCATTACAATCCCTTATGTCGAACAAATCAGCGAAAACCTAATTACGGAAAAGACTCCTGAAGAAATACATCATCGACATGAATACCATAATCATACAAAACCCAAGCATTAATAGCAAGAACCATATTAATAACAATTACATCACTGAAAATGAAAAGAACGGTCTCTACAAAATGAAACTCATGTAAACAATTAAAGAACATTTTAAAGGACCATCATTTGTTTTTGAACATATCCAATAAACAAAACATCACTGAAAACAATGCCGTAATTATCCGAAAATAGCCAGACATCAACAGAAGAGGAAAAACAGCTGAAACATTATTGATAAAGTTGTCAAAGCTAAGTTAACATCCAGGAATCCTCTGTTATCAATATATATATATATATATTATCTGCTTCATTTTACTAAAGAACTAATTTACCACTATCTACAAAGTTGCCATCATCATCACGAGTCTGTAACGATCTTTGAAATTAAACTATATTTTTGAATGTAACTTTTACCTCATGGTGGCCCTATATTACAGAGCGAAACGTTGTAATAATGAAAATCAGAACATTCCTACTGTTAATGTTGTTATTATTGTATTGTTAAATTAATTATTCAGTTCAGTAGGTCCCTCATTAAACATTATATATTGTATTTTTTTAAAAAGTTCGTCAACCTGCTTCTCAATATTTTTTCTAATATTTTAGATAATACTGATAACAATGAAATAGTTCTATAATTTACATAATTATTCTTATTCCTTTTTTGCTTGTTGAAATTATACAGCTTTTCTTT
The DNA here is from genome assembly GCF_000517525.1 of Limulus polyphemus. NCBI lineage: Eukaryota > Metazoa > Arthropoda > Merostomata > Xiphosura > Limulidae > Limulus > Limulus polyphemus. Next base: position 237,091 of record NW_013665796.1, on the reverse strand, counting down.
AGGTCCTCTGGAAAGTTCCTAATGTAATAAGTAAATTATAAATATATTATTTTGTTTTTACGTACACAATGGGCTATTTATGCTCTGTCCATTGTGAGGAATCGAACGACGCATCTGTGTTTAAAATCTGTAAACTTATCCCTGACCCACCGGAGGATCATAGATATTTATCAGCCCCCCAGTGGCATAGCTGTATGTCTGCGGACTTAAAACGCTAGAATCCGGGTTTCGATACCCGTGCTGGGCAGAGCACAGATAGCCCATTGTGTAGCTTTGTGCTTAACTAAAACAAACAGATATTTATTAAGGGTTTTATAATATAATTTACACGCTCTTTTATTATTATAACTGAAATTCGATCATGCTCTGTATTTTCCGATTGTTTTAGACATAAAATTATGGTTTTCACTTACACATTACGTCTCTCGGTGGGTCAGCGGTAAGTTTACGGACTTCTAACTTTAAAATCCGAGATTCGGTTCCCTGCGGTGGACAGAGAGCAGATAGCCTATTGTGTGGCTTTGTATCTAAAATGAAACATACAAAAACACTTCCTAATCACATGGAAATATTGTTTCTATTTATATTAAATGTTTTGCATGATTCATTACAAATGTGTGTTTAAACAAATAGTTATCAAATATATTTGATAATTTCTAATTACTTTATCATTTTCTCTGTCACCACAGTGAGGTAATGTCATTTCTTTATTTTCTTTCTCAATTAGCCAATTAACCAAATTCCATTGCTTTTTAAATTTTAAATATTTTTACTTTAGTATTAGTTTTATCCTGTTCTTAGCTTTTGATTAATTTTATTTCTACAATCTTTAAAGATATTTTTGTAATATTTATGAAAGGGATATCTTTATACTTTTTTACTATATCTCTAGCTTTTATCAATTCTATTATTTCAGTAGTGATCTGTGGTTTCTTAAATATTTTTGTTCTATAGCTTGTTATATACAAACTTGATTTTTGGTTTCTTTAATTGGTATTTTTATGAGTATTTCCTATGCATTATCAATTAATATCTGTAAAAGCAAAATTTTCCCAAGTGATTGTACTTAAATTTTGTTTTCAAATTTGATATTCAGTTTTAATAAGATATTTCTGTATGTACATTAATTTCTGGTTTTTCATCAATATTTACTTTTAAAGCTATAAGGTAAGGGTAATGATCTGTTATTAGTGTTTTTATAGTTGTTATCTATTTATTTTATTTTTTAACTTATTTTACAAATACGTGATCTAATAATAAGGTACGTGATCAAATACGTGATCTAAACAAAAAACTGATTGCTTTACTTTACTAGTTGATTCATTTATGTATGATTCAAACCAAACAAAGAAAAAAATTTACATAACAATTGATGTAGTTTGTCATCCAATAAATAAATGTTCAATATCATCAACATAGAATGCATTTTTAGTTTTATTATCTCTTAATAGGATTTCTAATTCTATAAAAAAACTCACATTTTAAAGCATTGTGATGTATAAATAGCTATTCTAAGTGTACATATATATATCTCTCTCTCTATATATATACATATATACTCAACATTTCTGATGTTAACATTTAACTATTTTCAGTTTGTTTAACTTTCATGTTGGTCTTGACACATACTAACCTTGTTCAATACAATACGCATTGCAGATCATGTGATTTGTAAACGTCAGCATGAATAAATTAAAATAGAAAAGCCATGGACACTGTAGTGTAAGTCAATAATATTATGCTATATTAATATACCATGTGTTTTTAGCTTCTTGTGATATTATAGTATATACTCTGAACTTATTTATTGTTCTGTGTATTTGCAAGGTTTACTTAACACGTGGTCGAAAAGTAGTTAAGTTGATTTCATTATAAACTGCCTCTGTCTTTGTTGTTCTCGAAGTGGATAATACCTGTTCCATCTAGGAAGATTATTGCTTGATAAATACAACACTGGAGTGTCTTGCAACGGCTTTTCAGGTGATATCTAAAGGTTATGGCCCCATCTATGTTGTAATAAAGATGACCAATCACGTGTTAAACGCTAGTCGCCCAAGCTAAATGTGAGTTTTTTGCTTATTTTTAGTATGATAAGGAATATTACAATTTGTCAGTCTATTTGGAACATTATATTGGGTGAGTATAGTCTGAAAAACATCCTCAAGAATTAACAACTGAAGGTATCTAAACACCGTGACAGTCTGTAATGTTTAATATTCAAGCAAGCAAACACAATATTGGAAGTCGTTATTTCGTTTTACATCAACTCAGTTAGTAATTGCTAGTAAAACTTTGACTTATGCCTTTAATATTTATTCAGATTTTCCTGTGGAGAAGTAGGAGAAAATGTGGTGTCACGCCAAGTATTTTGTTATTCCAAAGATTGCTATATCTGCTGAAGTTTATACTGCCCTTTGCATAAAATCATGTACATTAACTTTAAAAAGCTTGTTAGTTAAAGAAACTGATATTTTCTACAAGACAGAAAGTGGATCGCTAAGGAAAGATGTTTGTCTGAGAGAATTCTCATTTTCTACAACTAGAAGGACATATGAACAGGTTTTCCAAGAGTGTTTTTAGGGCTAGAAGTAAAGAGTAAACATGATGTTATGGCTTCTGATGAGTTTGAGACTAGATGGGGTGGTCGGTATAGAATTCACACAGAGATATAAGCCAAAGTAATTCAACCCCAACTCTGGTGGAAGCCACTCGAGAGCCTACCAACCAGAGCTGTCTCCTCAGCAGATGAGATGGCAAGTGCTAAATTGTGAAGTAAATGGGAAAATGATAACCTCCATAAAGCTGGAAGCTATACAGCCAATATGAACATGACTCATGGTAGAGTTTGGTATGAAATGGAACTCAAAGGTAATTTGCCTAGAGCACCTTGTCTTTCAGCTACACTTGATCAGAGGTTTACTACTCATCAGAGTGTTGAGGTTGCTGAGAGCATCTACCATTTTGTGTTACGGATGTCGAGGACATCTCGATCAGGTGATCGTTGTAAAGTCAAAAAACGAGAGCATCTGAACATGATAACGGTTCTCCGTGAGTGAAGCAAAGGAAACTGCTCTGTCGACATTAAAAGGAAGATTTGAATCATTTTCTCACACTTTTCAGGCAGATAACTGCTTGGAATGATTGGACATTGTAACAAGCTGTACAACGACTGGTTCAGAGCCTAGAAAGTTCTGCCCTACACTCTATTGAGTACTTGTATGAGGAGTAAATTCTGGCCTATGATAAAGTTATTACCGAGTTGTAAGAAAGGTTCACCTGGTGGAAAACAGTAGTATCTATCAGTCCCGAATTCAAGGTTTGGAAGAGGGATACGATAGAAAGCTTGACAACTTACGAAATTATATTTGCCAATTGCATGGTAAATTTCACCCTGAACTGGTCTCATTAGGCTACAAAGTTATCTTCATTGACACATTCATTGAAGCTTATACCCTGTGAAGCGATGTAGTATAATCTGGATGTAATAGGCCTCATTCTCACCCTCACTGAGGCGGTTTCTTTAGTGAAGCAGCCAATAACAACAGCTGCAGTGACTTTACCTAGGACAGTGAGTCATACCCAGGTACTCATTTTGTGCCAGGTTCGAACCCAGCCAAGATAATAGAGCAATGTTGTAAAGCCAAAAATTACCATCCTAATGACAATGTACTGCAATAAACAAATATATTATTATTAATGCTAAAATAAAAAAAAATATCTTCCCGATCATAGATTAATTAAATGTTTGTTGACATTGTAAGTTTAAGACATGGATGTAATATTTTCATCCTCTCTTCACAAACAAACAATTGGAGATTATTAAAAGTGAAACTATATATTTTGGCATTAACGTTGGTGCTGGTTTCTAGATTACTAAGACCTGATAATTAGATACAGATCAATAATTTATGAAAAACATGTATTATTTTGTTTCTCAACTTTATATTTGTCACATTTTTTATCAGGAGTTAAGATACTTCTTATAGTGCAACTTGAGCCTTCAATAATGTTTAATGAAAATTGAAATCAGTAACACTGCTTAATACTCTAATTATTTACTGTTTGAAAGTAAAAGAACATTTTTCATTTTTTCGTGATATGAAATATTTAGTTCTCCTATAATCTAAAACTTTGTACTTTTTTGTTTCTGATACATTTATGGACTTACAACGCTAAACTCCGGGGTTTAGCTTTCCCCGGTGGACACAGTAGGTAGCCCAAACTAACAATCTTCCTAATTGTTTATTTTTTGAATTTCACGCAAAGCTACACGAGGGCTATCTGTACTAGCCGTCCCTAATTTAGCAGTGTAAGACCACCCACCGCCAACTCTTGGGCTACTCTCTTACCAACGAATAGTGGGATTAACCGTCACATTATAACGTCCCAACGGCTGAAAGGGCGAGCATGTTTGGTGTGATGGGGATTCGAACCCGCAACCCTCAGATTGCGAGTCCAGCGCCCTAACCACCTGGCCATGTCGGGCCAATAATTTTCCTAATTTCGAAATTTTATGTTGCTGTAATGCAGTTTGCTGCTTGTTAACATTACAAACTTGATGTTTTGAATAATAAAGTTGTAATGACATTGGTTTAAATAAACGATAAGGTAACCATTCTGAAAAAGATTTGTATAGCTTGCAAAATACATCTTGATAATTTATTTATCTTCAATACAATAATTTATTTATCTTCAATACAATAATTTATTTATCTTCAATACAATAATTTTTTTATCTTCAGTAAGTATCACTATCTTAATGAAGATTTTCCTCTTTATATAAAATATAAACTACAGAAGTATGTATTGAAATAAAAATCGAACAACTTATTAAATTTATGTTATAATTGAACAAGTTAGGTTCAACTATATGACAAAGTTAAACACTTTAAATGACACGTACATGTCATTGTTGATTAAGGACACGTATATGATGATTTTGAATATGACACCGTTAATTAAAGACCGAAAACGTTGAAAATTCAAGGATACCTAAATGAGAAGACTGGAAACATCTCTCACAATGTTGAAAACTCTAAAAGCACCTAAATAAGAAAGTTGAACACTTCAAGGATTCCTATGTGACATTGTTGAAAAATTTTAGGGAACTTATATAACACTTATAATATTTACCTTTTTAACTCCCCGTCTAGTAACCTAAATTAATTTAGGTGTGTAAATACCAAATGGTATTGCACCCAAATTATTATTTACACATCTAAATTAGTTAGGTTACTACATAGCGAATTGAAAAGCTAAATATTATATGCACGTCATTATTATTAGAGGCCTTACTTCGTTTTTTGTTTGCTGCCCAGGATTATGTCGGTGACTAATATATAGGCGAAACTGCAGTCCACAGTAAAAGGTACGGCGAATCAAGAAATGCAATGGGTCTTACGTCACAGATTATACTTTCAACAGTGCTTTTAGTGAAATGAAATGAAAACTCTCATTTAAACTTATACCATACTGTTGAACAGTTTAAGATCACCTAACGACCATTTTAAAGTTACCCATGTGTAGTGTTTAAAATTTTAATGATATCTATCACACCCGTTAAACACTAAAATATCTACACGATATTGTTCAACGCTTTAAGAACACTTAAAAGAACGTTTGGCGGTACTTCTGAATACTATAAAACCACCAGCATGAGAACGTTAAGCCATTTTAAGAACACTTATATGACATTTTTCAACACTTTAAGGACCCCTTTATGAAAATGTTGGACATTTTATGGATGCCTATATGAATTTCTTTAATGAAATACATATTATTTAAAAACAAAAGGAAACACGTGTTTCCATTTAATACGAATAGAGATTGAGGGTTTTAAAGAAAGTATACAAGCAAAATATTTCTTGGATCGTTTTAAAGAAATAGATGGCTTTTTTGTTATTATTTGTGTTATACTTCAATTCCACTATTCGGTTAATAGTAGTAATGTAGACGGCGAGTGTTACCTACTGGTCGCTTTTTTTTTCAGCAGTTCTTTAAGCAAAATAATTAGACTTAACTCAATATTCGTTATAAAAAGTTATGAAGACATGAACCTAACTTGGGTAACCTACTTAAAACACTCGAGTACGATCAGCGGACAATAAATGTTACGATGTTTTCTGATGAACCCTGGAAAATTACATCATGAATTGTCGAGATATTTAAAAAAAAATTGAAGGTAAAAATAATCACAGTTGTACACCTAATAACCAGAGTACTTTCGGAAGACAAAAAAATTTTCTGAAAACATTTGATTTATCTTGCTTTCTTAATGTAACTCAAAGCGATTGAAAAGAAGTTTGGCCGCAGTTGGTAATATTTTATTATTATTTGGCTTAGTTGGCTTATTTTAGGGCAATGCCACAAATGCACTACTCGCAATTTGTTTACTGTGTTTAATCGAATCGCGGATTTTAGCATCGTAAGTCGGTAAAAATACCGTTCACCCATAGAGGTCGATAAAAAAACAGTTATTTCTCTTCATTTTTAAAACTAATAGTTTTTATTTCGTCTTTTTGATTGCCCATTCTGTTATGAATGACAATATAATAAAAAACATATTTATTTTTAAGCAATAAGCTGCACAATGGGCTATTAATGCTACGCTCAAAGAAGAGATCGAACCACAAATTACAGTGTTCATTATAAGCTTGCTAACTTAGCATTGAATCAACAGGAGTAAAATAGTATGAAATGCAATAGATAGATATTACCACCAGTTTAACGACTATGAAATTTAACAACGCTTCTTATGGAACTTTCTTTGCACACCTTTTAATATAGTTGCCCAACACATAATACGGAAAATTTAAAAATAATTACATTAAGCTGTATCCCATTTTAATTTCTATCATATTCCAAATATCGATTCACTATCTAATTCAGACAATGCTCTTTATGGGACTTTCTTTACATAATTTTTAATATAGATGCCTATTACGGAAAATAAAAGA
>NW_013665796.1:224711-229188 GCF_000517525.1 Limulus polyphemus | reverse complement strand
CTTCTTGATATGTCGGTTTTTTCCTTTGCTGAGACATTTCTTACTGTACAGCCTGCAAATATACGAAATAAATGTTCATCAAATTCATCAGTGAAAAATAACAGTTATAACTCTTTCATTAGTAATATTTGTTTTTTTCAAAAATCGTTTAATTCACTAGGTCTAGCGTAGGTTATTTGCATTGAAATTGACTTATCACGTAAATGAATGGTAACTTAGGGCTAAGATTTGCGATGAACAAAGATACTAGTTATCTGGTGGAAGGATGTGCTGTTACTGAGAAACACATAAGTGGTAAGCCATGACAATGGAAGGCAAGTATTCATCTTATTTATTTATTTTTTTTATTTTAAAATTAATAAGTACGACGAATGTAACATGCACGATTATTTTGATGCTATAATTGTATAGGTAATGAATCACACCAACAAAGTTTAAAGTAACTTGAACTGATTATCTTTTTACTATGTGGGTATTATAGTCCATCATACAAATAACGCTAAGAGTAATGGAATGCTTATGAGTGACAGTAATTTATCATAAATAGGGTTAAAAATAAGTAACCGGCTTTACGAGTGTAAGACACATTATGTACAAGTAACTACATAAGCAACTAATAGTAATTTAGAATATCTTATGAATAACTAGCAATTGTTTTGAGTAATTAGTGTGTTTACATTGAGTCTTTAGTATTCTTACTTATATAATGCTTCTTTATGACAGCACTTAATTAGTTAGTTAAATCACCTTAAGTTTCTCTAATTGTTTTCAATACAATATTTACGATAGTTGTAACTTTCTTTTCTAAGTATAATTATTATTATTAAACTTTCTCAAAGTTTATCGTGTTTACATTTCAATTTTTACGCAAGATTTGACTTTATTTCTTGCTGTTTTTTTCATGATTTACTTAAGTGACAAAAGTTAGTTAAAGTGAAAGTAGTTGTGTTATACACACTTCAGAGCTGGTTTAACATACTGATTTTTTTGTATTACATTTAATATTGTTATATTTTCATTACAGAATCAATATTTTAGCTATTTATTGTACGATTCAGATATTAATTTATTTTATTATTCGGTATCTTCATAAGGTTTAATTTTTGGCTGAATTCTTGTTAATTTCCTGCTGTTCGACTGCACACCTAAAGAGTAACACATGTCATTGTAAGTTGTCTAAGATGCCACGCTCCTCTAAGGTTACATTGTAAAGAGCTGTTTATTGGGATTTCATTTCATAAAGATGTTAAGTCATTGAACGAAAGTAAAATCACGAAAGTACTTGAAGCCACTAGGGGGCCCATTATTACGAAATATATACTTTTGCATTGTCAGCTTAATACACATATATTTAGTACTAACTTCAGCTGTCTGAATCTCATGAGATATTATTGGGATTAAAGCTGAAAATATCGTTAACAGACGGGTTATTCAGTTTATGGAACAATGCACTAATTCTAGATTAAATCTGTGTATCGTTAATATTTTTCAAAAATTAAAACATAAATAAAAACTAGATTAAGAGTATACTTATTATTAGTAACTTATAGAGAATGGATAAAAATATTTTTACATTAAGTGTGTGTTGCTCTACATTTGTTTGACATTGGAAACATTCTTATAAACTCCCCCTTGTGGTTTGTCTCTCTTTCTTCCTTACTTTGGTGATCACAGTCAACATAAGGTTATTGTTTCATAATTTTGCGCCAAGCTGTCCCTAAAGGAAATGCAAGTAATGAACAGCACTCACTGGTAACTTCTGGGCTACTCTTGTGTGTCCAAATACTGGGATTTTACCGTCACTTTTATAGCGCACCCACGGTTCCAAATTTCACAGCAATTCTTTTCTGACAAACGGGCACGTTAACCATTACTCTACGCCCTGCTCTGTATAAAAATTACCTTCACTTTTGAAGCGATAAGAAACAAAACTAAAAGTGGAACTAAAACTATTATTTATAATAATAAAGTGCGACTCTATATAGATTTAAGTAAATCTTATTTAACAGTGTAGAGGAGAGAAGGGTATTAAAATGATTCTGAGAGGGACCTATCCATGAATCGCAACTGTACTGAGCAATATCTAAACATCCGACAATTTAACTTCGGTAGCATCATCAAACAATCGAGAGAAATTCTGCTTCTCTAACGCTTATTAGTCAGTTAAAAAGCATTATCACACAGATTTGTACTTATCTGACTTCTCAGGGACTAGGCTATGTAAACGAATTATACCTTATTTTGATAAAGTTTCATAATTCTTGGCCAACTCATTAAGATCAACAGTAAGTGTAATTTTCTGAACATAAAAACAGAGAATACAGAGATGCTTCAAAGACCAATGAAATTGGCTATATGACGGATTTGTTATTATATATTTATTTTAATATCGACGTTTGTTTAGATTAAATTTATATTTAGAAACATACATAGCTTATACTGTTAAACATGTATTGCGAAACTCCCGTCTATTCTCCAAAGTTGTAGAAGATCCTCGAGAGTAAGAATCAACAATATATGTGTGTGCGTAAACGCTTGTGTTAGCGTCAGTATTGTTACGTAAAACTGAAATTTCGAGAAACTCTCCACACGCCTATAAATATAACCAACGCGACGTGCCAAAAGTAGTATCAATTATTAGTTTGCTATAATCAGTGTGCTATAAACTTCGGAAACTATAACTGTGACTGTTATAACGCTTATGAATCGGAAAACTTCAGATATTTGACGAGGAGCAGTTACAAAGTTCGAACATTAAGAATCATTTAACTCCAGTGGATTCACATCGGACATTAGTATTTTTACGAAAATATTACCTAACGTCATCGGTAAAACTCAATCTTTAATCGGCTTGTGATCAGCGAAAACTACAGGGCTAGCTAGCTACCTGTTAAGTGAATTGTGCCTCATCAACTCATAATTAACTCGGTCATCGTGGACCCTCGATAAGGCATTGAAGAAGTTCCAGACTAGAAAGAAGACGTTATATTGCTTGTAAGTTTGTGAAACTTTTATTTATGAATCATTGTTTGTAATAACTGTTATTGTAAGCTGTATTGTTGTGTGCATATACTAAAAGTAAACTGACCATTGAACAAGAAAAAGATTTGTAGATCACTTCACTATTTAAACCCACACTCCCAAAATATGAACTGGAGAAAATGCCAAATGGTTATTTTTTTAAAATGGTGTGCTTATGAGGAAATGGAGACCTCCAGATGTGACTGCTTCAAAGGACTGAGCTATTGTTCATCAAGTCGTTGTTCCCAAAGCATATCATTCAGAAATATTGAAAGTTGCCCACGAACTCCCCATGGGAGGCCATTCAGGTGTCAGTAAGACATGTGACAAAATTATGAGACATTTCTTTTGGCCAAATATTAGGCAAGACATTTCTCAGTTTTGCAAAACTTCTCATACCTGTCAGTTGGTCGGAAAACCTAATCAGAAAATCCATGAGCTTCTCTGAAACCTATCCCAGTATTCGAAGAAGCCTTCAGTCGTGTGATTGTTGATTGTGTTGGGCCTTTACCAAAAACTCGATCGGGGAATCAGAATCATGTGCACATCCACTCGATTCCCCAAAGCTATCCCTTTGAAAAACATTTCAGCCCAAAAAATTTCAAAGACTTTGATTAATTTCTTTACTTTTGTTGGCTTGCCCAAAGAAATTAAATCTGATCAAGGATCAAATTTTAAGTCAGGATTGTTTCAATAAGTTGTTTATCAGCTCGGTTCTAAACAGATTAAATCTAGTACGTATCATCCAGAATCGCAAGGTGCACTTGAGAGATTCCATTCTACCTTGAAAAATATAAAGCGGACATACTGTCTCGATAACAAGAAGGATTTGGATGAAGGAGTTAATTTATTATTATTTACTGTTCGTGAGTCTGTTCAGGAGTCATTAGGGTTTAGCCTATTGGATTGGTCTTTGGCCATTCAGTGTGTGGTCCTTTGAAGTTGCTGAAGGTACAATGGTTGGAAGATGATACAAAAGAAATGTACTTATTGGATTATGGTCCCAAGTTTTAGTCCAGACTCTTACTTGCTTGTGAACTGTCTTGAGAAAATTGTTAACCACGACCCTAAACCAGCTACTGTAGCTGAGTTGTAACGCCTTCTAGTGACCAGTTGGAATGAAATAACGGTGTATTACATCAACAACCTCAGCGACAGAATGCCATATCGCCTAGTGGAGGTTATTAGAGTATGAGGAAGACCAACCAAGTACTGAATGTTTAATATGAACTGGTATAAGGTTACAGATGCTGCTTATAATAATTTGGTCTGATATTTTGTCATTATATATTTTTCGGTAAGGTTTAGTTGTGATAGGTGAAATGCTGAATTACACATCTTTCTACAGGTATTTGATAAGAGTGTTTGCTGTTCTAATAAATCGTTCATAATGTCCATAGAACCTGTCTCATTATCCAAATTGCGTATATAGATGTTTAATCTAACATGCATTTCT
>NW_013665796.1:220677-223930 GCF_000517525.1 Limulus polyphemus | reverse complement strand
GTACCTTTGCGCAAAATTCAAAAACAAACAAACAAGTATTTATCCTATTCATAGCTTTTGATTAATTTTGTTACAATAATCTTTAAAGATATCTTCGTCACATTTATCAAAGGGATAATTTTATTCTTTTTTCGTATATTATATCTCTAGCTTTTATCAATTCTGTTATTTCATTAGTGATACATAGTATCTTACCTTTGTTTCTGTTATAACGTGTTACATATAAACTTGATTTTGTTCTTTCTTTAATTAAAGAATATTACATATCCATTATTAATTAATCTATGTACAAATATACATTTTCCCAATTGGTTTTACTTAAAAATTTATTTTAAAATTTGATAAACAACTCTAAAATACGGGGTTCTATTCCCGCGGTAGTCACAGCAAATACCCCAATGTGGGTTTACTCTAAAAAAAAAACCACAAAAAAACCATAAACTATATCCTCATGTACATTAAATTTCGGATTTTCATCAATATCCACCATTAATGTTATAAGGAAATAACATGTAATTGGTGTTTTTAGCCGCAGCATAGCGGCTCATAGAATGGCTCTGATTTTTATTGCTAACACATGATCCCAACATCAAAGTGGTTGAGTTACCTCTTTAGTTGTTTCACTTATACAAGATTTAAAAACAAACACAGATATAATTTGTTTCATGTAACAAATAAATGCTTGAATCATCAATATAGTTTATATTTTAGTTTTATTGTATCTTAATATAATTTTTAATAAGTTTAAAAACTCATATATTGTAAAACCTTGAGATTTATAAATAGTTATTGTAACTATATCACTTTTTCTGCTTAACTTTTATGTTCGTATCAACATGTACCAATATAGTTCATAACAATATGCAGTGAAAATCATCTGATATCGAAAAGCAGGCATGAAACTCACGAAAAAAGCAAAATCCAAAAGCTATAGACACTGTAGCGTAAATCCATAATGTTGTGCTATATGAATATACCATGTGTTTTTAGTTTCTTGTGATATTATAATATTTACAATTCCTAAAACTGTGTCATACACAAAAGCTTATGCTGTTTCATACTCTGTAAACTATTATAAATACTACGGATGCACGGGTACCCGGCCGGGTATTAGGCTACCTTGTGATACTCGGTTCCGGCTGAGTGTCGAAGCTAGGCATCTATGCTCTAATATTTGTGGCAACTAACGTGGTACTGAAAGTTACAGTCAAAAATTGGTTTAATTAAAAAAACGTGTTCCGAGCAACAAAAACTGATTGCCCAATGAAATTCGGGGATTGAGAGATCAATAGGGGTTAATAACAGGCATGGTTTGAGAAGCGGATTTCTGGGAAGGGTGGGGGTTTGAGAAGTTGGGGCTAGGCATTGAAAGTAAAGCTTGAATGTACTGTTGGTGATTATTCGGTTAAATGTAATAAACTTCAATTTTGTTTTTGTTTCTAGTTTTTGTGTATGTTAACACCCGGCCCCCGTCTAAGCTTAGTGACCTGGTACCCGTGGGCCAAATTTTACTACCCGTGCATCCCTAATAAATACTATTACTTGAATTTATTGTTTACTTTACTTGTAGTTTTATTAAACAAATTAATAAAAGAAAATTGCAAAAATTAAGTGTGATGTAGAGATGACATTACCAAAAAGTATAGAAATAAGCTAGGATGACTGCACAAAACCACATAAAAATCACTACATAAGTAGCCAAATCTTTCAAGAATAACTATTATCTACGGCTGAATGCTGGATTCCCGCTAGTTACAAGAATTCAGGTTTGAATAGAAATATTTAAACTGAATAGTATTATACAGTATTACAATGGTTAATAACCATATGCTTGTATTATTGACTCAGTACTTACTGGCGACTTATGTATGGTTTGGTGTATTAATCCCTACATTGTTTCTGTACATTTTGGCATTGCCATCCCCACATCATGCTTTATTTTTGCAAAAGTTTTTAATTACTTTTTTCTCCTCTTTTTTAAACAATTTCATTAAAGTAGGTTGATAAGTGAACTATTTTTTTTTAATTTTTATAATTCAATGTTAATATATATATATTGTTAATATCATATCAGTTTCTCTAATTTTGGATTAAATTGGGAGCCCGTAAATATGGAATGGTTCTTTCAGCACTGTACAAGTACCCCGACTGACGTTAAAGGGATATTTACAGAACTCACACCTTCCAACTTCTCCCCAACTCACTGCATGTGCATACAATCGACTCTGCCACATTCTAGGGTCATCTTGATTAATAGGAAGGACATCATACAGATCCCAAAAGCATGATACCACGAGTACACACGCAGCTGCCTGGTTCGGCTTTACTGACAATTTGAGGACAACATCTACATAAGCGTTATTTCATTACGATCTCCCCGGGGGGGGGGTAGAGGGTTAAGCCCTCTCGTCAGCCAAGGACGAAAAAACAAAAAATGAGTATAATGAATAATAGATGGGTAAGGTGCAAGTCAGCACAGGAAGCGGAAAATAGGAAAACGCGATATTTGTAGATGGAGGAAACAATCCGGAGAAATATGGGTGAACACTAACCAGCCTATATCATATAATGGAGATTGTGTGGGAACTGACGACAGGTATATTGAGTATTATGAATCAGGATAAATAAGGAAAAGATAGATGAGGAAAAGTAAACCACTATATAAATTCGATGACGAGGAACCCACTTTGAGACTAATAATGGCTGGAGACGGCTTGAATGGGTAATGAAGAAAAACTTTAATATAAGTTTAACATAACAGCAAATGTACAACGTTTCCACAAGGTTTTGTCATTATCAGGTACAAGTAATTTACCCTGACACGGATATATATATACAGTATTGAACAAAGAAGTCACATGACCGGAACTGTTGTGAAACTTAGAAGAGGTATCTAGGCACCCCGGGGTGTTAGTTTAGAGTAGGGTTGTTTTGTTCAATTAAGATGGATTCCTTGATTTTTCGTTTTTTATGTTGGGTTCTATGTTTAAAATAACTGTGTTTTTAATAGATATACTATGTTTTTTTGAGTTGCAATGGTGAAAAACATGGGACGGTTTTTTATTATGTTCTGTCTATCTGGATTCCAATTTCCTTCCTGTTTCTCTGATGTAGAATTCTGGGCAGTTATTGCATGTTATTTTGTAAATGACGTTGGTATTGTGTGATTCTAAATAATTTTTTTTGGTAACGATTTTAGTTTAGGCCGGGTTTTTGTGAGAATTTGACGTTGACAGGAATATTGTGTTTAATG
>NW_013665796.1:209260-219769 GCF_000517525.1 Limulus polyphemus | reverse complement strand
ATTGTAAAAATCCAGGAATTGTAACTGGCATTGTTAAAGTTCAGGAGCTGTAACTGGCATTGTTAAAGTTCAGGAGCTGAAACTGGCATTGTTAAAATTCAGGAGCTGAAACTGGCATTGTTAAAATTCAGGAGATGTAACTCGCATTGTTAAAATTCAGGAGATGTAACTGACATTCAAATTCGATGACGAGGAACCCACTTTGAGACTAATAATGGCTGGAGACGGCTTGAATGGGTAATGAAGAAAAACTTTAATGTAAGTTTAACATAACAGCAAATGTACAACGTTTTGGCAATGTTTTGTCATCATCAGGTACAAGTAGTTTACACTGACACTGATATATATATATATATACAGTATTGAACAAAGAAGTCACATGACCGGAACTGTTGTGAAACTTAGAAGAGGTATCTTTGCACCCCGGGGTGTTGGTTTAGAGTAGGGTTGTTTTGTTCAATTAAGATGGATTCCTTGATTTTTCGTTTGTTTACGTTGGGTTCTTTGTTTAAAATGACCGTGTTTTTAATAGATATACTATGTTTTTTTGAGTTGCAATGGTGAAAAACATGGACGGTGTTTTATTGTGTTCTGTCAATCTGGTTTCCAATTTTCTTCCTGTTTCTCCGATGTAGAATTCTGGGCAGTTATTGCATGTTATTTTGTAAATGACGTTGGTATTGTGTGATTCTAAGTAATTTTTGTTTAGTAACGATTTTAATTTAGGGCCGGGTTTTTGAGAGAATTTGACGTTGACAGGAATATTGTGTTTAATGACTAGTTTTGTCCAAGTGTGGATAATTCTTGAGCTGGTTTCAGGAACAAAAGGTAAACTGTAGTGTAATGTACTGTTGTTTGGGTTTGTTAGTGTCAATTTTGTTTAAAATTCACCGCAAAACCACACACACTGGTCTCTACATCCCCTGGAATTCCGCTCATGATACTACACAAAAAATCAATACACTTAAAAACCTCATAAACAAGACTCTGTTCAATGGACTACATAAATGAAGAAATTAACCACTTAAAGCATTCCTTTATTCACACCAATAAATTCCCACCAGCTATAGTTGAAAACTCTCCAACATTCCAAACAATAAAACTCAACTCACGGGGTTTTAAACTGTGTGTCAGATCTAATAATTTTGAGGTTAAGAAAGGATAACTGTTTATTGTTTTCGTGTTCTATGGTAAATTTGATGTTGGGATGAATGGAATGTTTAAAGAAAGTTAGTGTGTGTTCTGCAGAAGTGAAACCAACAAAAGTGTCATCGACATATCTGTACTAGTATAGTGGAGGATGAAGCGCAGAATGTATGGCTTGTGTTTCGATTTTGGTCATGAATATATTGGCAAGAACGGGCGAAACAGGATGGCCCATACTTAAACCATCTATTTGAAGGAAATGTTCGTTGTTGAAAATGAAGTTGGTTTTAGTCGTTGTAAATTCTAAGAGAGAAGCAAAAAGTGTGCCCCGGATGTGCATTAACTTATTGGGGTCATTAATGTAGAGGTTGAGTGCAATATTGCAAGCTTCATTGGCGGGGACTTCGGTGAAGAGTGACACGACATCAAAACTAGCCATTAAGGCTTTCGAATTTAGTTGTTCTAGTGTATATTTGAAATTGAAGGCATGTTTAAAAAAATGAACTTGCAGATGTTACATATGGTGTGAGAGCCCAGGCTATGTATTTGCTGAGATTGTAGTTGAATGGTCGTTATATAAGAGCAAATTGTGCTGTTATCTAGCCACCATAAATGTAATTATTATTTATGAAACATGGAAATAATATACGCTTATAAAGTGAACTCACTGTTAAGTAGTAGTTTTCTCCTTTATTATTTCCCTACAAAATAGGCGTGGTAGAAGAAGAGAATAATATTAGTGTTATATGAGCTGTGAAACATTCGATAAGGGCAATTAGGTGTTCAAAAAAGCTATAACTCAACATTCGCAGTTATTTGTAAGCATCATAGAGTAATAGTTTATAGATTCCGGTATATAAGAATCATAGAGTAATAGATTGAATGCAGTGACCATTTTTTCTCGGCCTATCCCTACATACTAAGCACCACTGTGCTTAGTGATAGCCTGTCCCCAAGTTCTCTTAAAATGCTTTTATGTCGTACTAAAGCCATTGGGAAAACTTTATTAATTTTTGGCTAGTGTGGGAGAAGAAATAAGAAAGATGAACAATTTTGCTCCTCAGCTAGTTCCCAGTTCTCCACTTCATCAACACTTTTCAATGATACTGGGAGTCTCACAAGCTGTGAAACACTCAATAATGGCAATTACGTTCTAAAATTCGGCTATAACCCAACCTTAGAAGGTATTTGTAAGCATCACAGAGTAATAGATTGAATGTGGCAAAAAATGTTTTCTAGGCATATCCATACATACTAAGCACTACCATGCTTAGTAATTCTGAGCTTGTTCCTTGTTCTGTGTATATGCAGGTGATACATAACACGTTGTCGAAAAAGCTATTAAGTTAATTTCATTCTTAGCTACCTTTGTTCATTCTTGAAGTGGATAATACCTGTTCCACCCAGAGAAAATATTACTCAATATTATACAGCAGTGTCCTACAATGGATTTTCAGGTGATAACTATGGCACCATCTATATTGTAATGAAAATGAACAATCACGTGATTAGCGCTAGTTGCTTTAGGTAAATGCAAATTTTTGGTTTTTCTATATATATAAGGAATGTTACATTTGATCAGTGAGACTGGAGAATCATATTGGGTGAGTATAGTCTGAACAACATCCTGAAGAATTAACAACTGAAAGTATCTAGACACACTGGTGGTCTGTCATGTTTAGTATTCAAGCAAGTACATACAGCACTTTAAGTCCTTATTTCATTTTGCATCGACTCAATTAATAAAAGGTTTAGTAATTGATATGTTGAACGAAACAGTAATCTATTACATATGTCATTTTCTACAACTAGAAGGATGTATGAAAGATGGTTGTCCGAGAAGGTTTTCAGATCTAGGATAGGTTTTCTCCTGGATGTAGGACATTTGCTGTTGTAGCAAATGTCTTTGCATTTTACCTTGTTACAACTTATGACTCAAGAAGAAGATCTGATGATTTATAATGAACTCAGAATGACTTTTCATGCTCTTCCCCTGAGGAACAACCTCGGAAAGATGTAAACATGGGCTGAGAATCACTATGATGGTACAGCATCTAGTGATTCTGTTACCGTAGCCATACAGCAGATAGCCATTATGTAGCTTTACGCTTAAATACAAAAAAAACCAAGCAAAGATTCAACGGGTATTTTATATTCCCAACTCGTACCTGGAAGAAAGGTAAATTTACCCATTAGTCTTCTCTTAGACTAATATTTTGCAGTAAGATCTATAACGAGATAAAACTTATGCAAAACATTAATACCTAAATTGCGATCGAGTAAATCAAAAAAAGATTGTTTTGCTTTGTTCTAGCGCAGAGTTACACAATGGACTATCTACGCTCTGTCCACTTACTGTAATCGGACACCGAATTTTAGTGTTGTGAGTTCGAAAACCTAAAGCTGATCCACCAAGGTGCCAGTGAACAAAGATGAATATTTAGCTTTTTAACAGTGTGTTGCAGCTGTACAGATGTTTTCCTGTACCTCTCTTTTTTTTTCAATATCATACGACATTCTCGAAAGTTTTCCAGGTTATACAAAGCTCTTGAGTATTTTTTTTTGGTAAGTAAAGATGAAATAAAAAATTATTTGAAGCTAAAAAAAAGGTCAGAGCAAAATTTTCCAACAAATTTTCTGCATTATAGATAATGATTCATTTCAATAATGATTGGGCAACTTCCTAAAATGTTGGAAGGCTAAATCTGTTTTGATTTGTCCTTTTGCTCACTTTTCTGGTTTACATTAATTTCATTAACTTTATCCATATTTTCTCTGGGAAAGCGATGCTCAGTGGTATGTTTGTTGGGTTCAAGGTTCTGTGGTTCGTTACAGTGGCAAAAAAAATCGAGTTTAGCAGTTTGAGACCATGGATGTGTTATAAGAGTGACGGCCAGATCCCACGAATTGTCAGTGTCTGGTTTTGACAAGTTGCCTATCCCCTAGACTGCGACTTCAAAACTAGGGATGAGAAAATCAGATACCCCCTCGATTAGGTTTGTGCGAAATCCAAACAAAACAAATCCCGTATTTATTAATATGGTAATTCAAAGATATACCTAGTTTATTGATACTGGTCTTCGTATAAAGTATATGTATATATATTTATAAACATAATCTTTAAAACGTTATGTTATTTTTGAAAAATATCATGATAATATTTCTAAGATTCAAATTATATTTTCATATATTGATACAAATACCAGAAAACTAACCCTAACCACCGTAGTGACAACCTACTCGAGCCAATACGTGTTCATACGTGGACTTTGTTAAACCAACTTAATTTTTAACAGAATCTACCAATACTAAATCACATGCACATTAATTGTGGTTTAAAAATATTATTACAAATTCCTATTGATGTTTTTTACACAGAGAAACTACAGCTTTTCTCAGTACATACCTTCAAAGGGGACAGGAGATGGCTTCTTTACTAACAGTGTAGATGAGTTGTTGTTATCAATGTAGAGGATATGCTACATAAAGTACTTCTTAATTAAAGTTGTTTCAGTAGGAGATAGCGTCAGATTTTCTAGATATTTGCCAGAATCACCAAAACAAAAATCACTGTTATAATCCGTACTTGTATCAAAAGCAAATTTATTAGCCTGTACTAAAATTTTTCTTTCATAAGGGAATATCACAACTGTAACGAACATCCAAATTACGAATGATAAATATTATGGCATCATATCAGTATAATCAGCTTATGTTTTATTTTTTTATATATATTTGTGAAATTCGATAGTTTGTGTAGAATGTAGAGTTGTGACCCAGAGAAACATTTTTTAAGGGTAAATGATCGGTCAGTGAATTTTAATGTGACACCACCGAGAAAGGAAAAAGCGAGAATCAACAACTATCATGGAAACAGAAGAGATCACAGTGATTGGTTGGTTTGTGATGAACTGAATTGGAGTGTGACGTAGTGACAAAAATAATAAAATGAGTGGAGAGAAGAATAAAAACAAGGAAGACGACGGAAAGGCAATCTCGCTCAGGCAAAAGGTTTGATGAAATTTGAATAAGAAATAATCATTTGTTACGTATTTTGTGAAGTTTAGATAAATTCAACTTTATATAATCCCAAGTCATACGATTCTTTGATTAAGAAATCGTTGTAGAACACAAACACATTTTAGCGACTGATGAGTAGGTGGAAGTTTCGGGGCATAATTCGTCAAATTGTTGTAGCATAAGGACTAGTGATTACAACAACAAGAAACGAACCAAATTAATAAGAAATATATTAAATAGTAATAAAAAGGGGGGAATCAGATTCATCGCATTCATCAAATTTGCTTGCTTGAACCTTTACTTCATCTTCTTCTGATTCCCACACTATGTCATCATCTGTCCCATCTATTGCATTGGACTTACACCGCTATAAACCGGGTTTCTTTACCCGTGGTGGGCAGAGCACAGATAGTCCATTGTGCACCTTTCTACTTAACTAGAAACAAAACAGAAGCTTATTTTTTCTAACACCCTAACTCAGCTAAAATCCTGAAACTATACCCTTTTATGGGATAGATGACTCAAACAGTGATTTGAATCATTATTGTTTTCCATAGTGAAATTTTGTATTTGTTTGAAATTAATCACAAAGCTACATAAAGGGCTATCTGTGCTCTGCCCACCATGAATATTGAAACCCGGTTTCTATCGTTGTAAGTTAAAAGCTCTTAGAATTGAAACAGACTTCAAGTAGTTATAGAGGGTATTTGTCAAAATCATAAAAATTCACTCAAAACCATTGAATGATATTTCGGCAATGCAATCAGCCAGTTTGGTTCACTGATTGACGGGAAATGTCGGTTAAATAACAATTTAGAATAAATTTTACAAACACAACTGGCATATCTTTATTTTTTTATTGCCCCCCAGTGGCACAGCGGTATGTCTGCGGACTTACAACGCTAGAATCCGGGTTTCGATACCCGTGGTGGGCAGAGCACAGATAGCCCATTGTGTAGCTTTGTGCTTAATTACAAACAAACTATTTTTTATTAACTCAAATGTACAAACAAAAGAAAATTAAAGCATTATAACGTAATTAAATGTTTCTAGAATTTTACACAATTATTTCGGTACGTTTTGGACTTTTTAGGAACATAATTGGAACGAAATTAAAATTAAATATTTGAATACTCTATCATTAGAATTGTTGGTATAAACATGGATCATTCGGTTATGCAAAAAATGCTGAAATATTATAATAATTGATTTAGCTTTATAATAATTTAGTTAGTTCATGGTAGTAAATTATGCGTCTAAAATGTTTAAATACTAAATCATAGAAGAATATTTTATTAATTAGTATCTTAACAACTGAAAAAATTGACAAAACGTTATAGTTTGCGAAACATAAAGGATACATCTTTGTCATAAATTCTTTGCCTGTATCTAGTTATCAGGTCGTAGTAATCGAGAAACTACCGTAATTGTGAATGTTAATATTCAAAATACATAGTTTTACTTTTAAATTTGTTGGTTGGTTTTTTTTTGTTTAATTCTATAAAAAGGAAAAAGAAAACAAGTTAAAAACGAAACAATGCTCAAAATTAAGTAAGAAATATAAATAGAAGTAAAAAGGCTTATGGCCCGCAAAAATGCTAAAAACACAATCAAGTTGTACAGTGTTACCATCGCAAATGACACCATCCAAGGTTAATCGCTTAGAAAATACATGTCTAAATGTCTAATATGGTGCCTCACACAACAGCCACACATTGGCGGATCAGTACCACGTAAAAAAAATGATGGATTAAAAACTGTGACCAATGCGTAGCCTAGCCAAGACAACTTCCTTCCGTCGATCCTCACGAAGGCTAGACGGCCAAACAACTGTAGATTTGATCTAAAAATGTTTGTTATAAAGTTGTTCACGCCAAATCGATTGCAAACTGGCGCTAAACCGGGCCTTGATCACAGGGCCATAGTCCAAATAGGGGACTGATACATCTGTGACAGCACCATAGCAGATAGACTTAGCTGTGGCGTCAGCATGCTCGTTCCCTAGAATACCAACATGGCCAGATATCCAGAGAAAACTGATTCATTCGTTTCTGAATGTTTAAGAGAACAGGGTGAGAAATGATATTAAGCGATTACAGAGCCAGTAGAGTTATCTGAGGAAGGTGGATACTCCTAATTGGAAGTGCCATCTTCTCTTTGCCGAACATCTTTCGAACCATTCTTCTGTTCCCGTTTTTACGGATGGTTCGAAATCAGGTAACCCTGTGGGCTCTGACATGGTTTGTTGTGGCCCGGTGGTTGCTGACAGGTTCCTCTCTACCGTTTCTGTGTTCACTGCCGAGTTGTATGCCATTTTTCTTGCCCTGGATCACGTAGAAGCTAAGCAGTACACTAAGTGTACTATTTACACTGACTCTCTTAGCTTTCAAAGAAAGGTCACAGGTGATTATGGTAATGAGCCATGGCAGAAAGGGCCGATAATCATACTCAGCAACGTCATCCAATGAAAAGGAAGTTCATAGGGCTCAGTGTACAGACTCTGGATTGACGAAGTGTGGAAAGCCCCCGTACAGAGCCGAAGCCAACATCTTTAAGGCAAAAAGCCATAAACCATAGACCCACAGCCCAGCTTGGAACATATGAGAACAAAATAGATCTTAAACAAAGAACATCAATCTGCTCCCCATGAGGTAGAAGAGAGGACATGGAGCACGTTTAGTGCTCTTGTGTACTTGACACAAGGCTGTTTGATGTGTGAAATGAAAGTACATGTTTACTGTCAAAGATAAGCCTCAGGTACCATGGAAAGAACAACAACACCGAGACGGAGCACAGGATCGGCTGTGAACCCCGTTAGTAGCAAAAGTGAATGCAAATGGTTTCAGCTGAAGAAAAGGTAAAACCTGTTGCTGTGGTCCACTTCAACAAGCGAATGAGGGTAGTCTGAAGCTGCCACTGAATAAACCTCATTTTTGACGACCAACAAGAAATGTGGAAATTGTTGACATAGAGGCCATTTGCAACAGTAGGAGGAAGATGTTTAGTGATGGTGTTGATCTTGATACTGAAAAGGAAGACATTCAAGACACAACCTTGAGGGACTCCAAATTCCAGTATGAAAGAACACGAAAGGGTCAAACCCACATGGGTTTGGAATCGCCTGTCAAGTAAAAAGTTATGAATAAAGATTGATAAATGGCCACACAACCCATATGAATGGAGGTCCTGCAAAATGCCAAACCTCCAAGTAGTGTCATAAGCCTTTTCAAGATCAAAGAAGACAGAAACAATGTGATCTCTCCTGAGGAAGGCTTCCATAATCGAGGTTTCAAGACGAATCAGCGGTCCATAGTGGGGTGAGGTCTACGAAAACCACATTGGGTAGGCAAGAGGAAGCTGTTTGATTCAAGGAACCAAACAAAACGTGCATTAACCTTCCTCTCCAAGATCTTACAGGGAGAGCAAGTCAAAGCAATTGGACGATAATTAGAAGGAATCTTGGGATCCCAGGCTTTGAAAAAAGTAGAACAATAGCCTTGCGCCACGTATGAGAAAAAAACATTATTCTATCAAGTCTAGTTAAAATCAGCCAGTAGAGAGGCAGGAAAAAGATGTCACAGCATCTCGTAATGATAGTCATCAGGCCCAAACAATGCACTGCAAGATTGATAAAGAACAAGTTGAAGTTTCACCAGTGTAAGAGGGCGATTATAGTCATAGAGATGATCAGCCCAAAAGAAGAAAGGCGATCGCTCTGCCCGGGACTTGATGGCCAAGAAGGTGGGGGAAGAAACAGAAGTACTGGAGCGAAAAAAAAAGCAATTCTCAAGAATATCGGCAATGCTCTGTACATAAGCAACTTTTGGCCATTGGAGAGCAAGATCGAAAGGGGATGGGAAGAATACTTCCCACTGACCTTCCGAATCTATGAGTTGCTATGCCGCGGCTAAAAACACCAATGACATATTATTTCCCTATAACATTAATAGTGAATATTGATGGAAACCAGCAAATTAATGTACATGAGGGTAAAATTCATGTCTTTTTAGAGCAAAGCCACATTGGGGTATGTGCTGGGACCACCGAGGGAATCGACCCCGTATTTTAACGTTGTAAGTCCATAGACTTACTGCTATCTCATAGGAGGAAAAATATTTTTATGAAAAATTGATTATAAAATTTTAAAATAAATTTGTAACTAAAATTAATTGGGAAAATGTATATTTGTATATATATTAATTAATAATAGATATGTAATATTCATAGAAATATTAATTAAACAAAGAAAAAAATCCAGCTTATATAAAACACGTTATAAAAGATTGTTTGTTTGTTTGTTTGTTTAATTATGCACAAAGCTACACAAGGGCTATCTGTGCTCTGCCCACCACGGGTATCGAAACCCGGTTTCTAGCGTTGTAAGTCCGGAGACATACCGCTGTGCTACTGGGGGGCGTGTTATAAAAGAAACAAAGGTAAGATAACATGGATCACTAATGCAATAATACATAGAACTAATAAAAGCCAGAGATATGATACTTAAAAAATTATAAAATTATCCCTTTGATAAATATTTCAAAGATTGTGGTAACAAAATTAATCAAAAGCTATGAAGAGGATAGAATAAATACTATAATAATGAATTTTTAAATGTGAAACAGATGTGAGAAACAATGGAATTCTGTTAATTGGCTAATTGATAAAGAAACAATATTACCTCATTATTTAGATAGTGACGTGGGAAATGATATGAAAGCAATAAGAAAATTATCAAATATATTTAATAACTATTTGTTTAGATATAGCAAAAACTTATAATAAAACATGTAAAATAAATCATAATTCTATAATGTGTTTTTGCATGTTTATTTTTTGACACAAACCCACTCAATAAATTATCCATTCTCTGCCCACAATGGGGAATCGAATACCGAAAGTGTCGTTGCAACTTTGTAGACGTACCGCGGACCCATCGATGTTCGTAATGTGGAAGTGAAAAACATTATTATGAAAGTAAAAAAGTCGGAAAAGTACAGGGTATGACGGAATCTCAGCAATATCAGTGAAAGACTGTATAAGTATATTATAAAACCCTTGTTACATATTTATGATCCTTCAATGGATTAGCGGTAATTTACAGACTTTAAACACTAAAGTTCGAGGGTTGATTCCTCGCGATGGAAAGAGCGCAGACAACCCATTGTGCAGCTTGGCCTTAAAAACAACAACATATATTCATAATTTATTTATTACGACACGTACTTCAAAGAGGAACTCTAGAAAATCTATAGTAATTCCAATATTCAAAGAGGTGACAAGAATAATTATATAAGATATAGATTTGTTTGTTATGGATTTCGCGCAAAGGTACACGAGGGCTAT
>NW_013665796.1:184680-208260 GCF_000517525.1 Limulus polyphemus | reverse complement strand
GTAGTGGGATTGACCGTCACATTATAACGCCCCCACGGCTGAAAGGGCGAGCATATTTGGTGTGACGAAGATTCGAACCCGCGACCCACAGATTGCGAGTCGAGCGCCCTAACTACCTAACCATACCATGCTTCGAAACAAAAGGAAATAAGAGAAGTTAGAGTATCTGTCTTTAAATTAGTTGTTTTTAAATTTCACGATTAGAAATGTATTTCGACTCAACGATATTGATGATTGCTGTTAGTAAACATTCTATAAAGCAAGGAAGAGTTATACCACTAATCCATTCTCTCCTTGTTTCAGTATCAATAGTGTCGTCTCTGGGGGCAAAATGGTAATTGCGAGTCGAGCACCCTAACCACCTGGCCATGCCGGGCCTAAGTTATAGAACTGTTTCCAAGAAGAAAGCAGCGAAGAGGGCTCACAGGAGCATTAAGATCGAACAGATAGTGGAAATCCTGGACCAGATTGGAAATAAAAGTTACAAAACTTTGTCTGAATCGGCATCTCTACGATTTCGGATATCAAGGAGAAAGGTAGTGAGATGAGTTATAAACAGGAGATG
This sequence comes from Limulus polyphemus, assembly GCF_000517525.1. Lineage (NCBI taxonomy): Eukaryota > Metazoa > Arthropoda > Merostomata > Xiphosura > Limulidae > Limulus > Limulus polyphemus. The sequence continues at coordinate 207,695 of NW_013665796.1, read as the reverse complement.
ATTGAAATGCAAACGTTCTGGACACATTAAAATCTTTATTCATTTCAATAGTGTATATTACAAAAATATAATCACAATAAATAATTTGGGCTCATAATACTTTCATGATTATAATAATTACAAAATTTGAATTTGCAGAATGTGGAAATTTCCCTTTTGTGCGTTCCATCTCACTATGCCGGAAACCTGCAAGTTTTCAATACATTGTATTCATATTGCTATAATAATATTCATACGCTTCTCTAATCTATTCGGATTAGTGAGGGTCTACTATACTGATAACACTCTTTAACGTTCGCTAAAATTAAACTTCCTTATTCAATGAAGCTTTCACCTGATGACGATCCGGTACTATGGAATTATTCAGTTCAGTAGGTTCTTCACAACATTAAAAATTGTGTTTAATTGAAAATTTAGCAAACTTTCTTCTATCTATTTTTTATATTTCTTTAGAAAATACAGTAGAGCCTCGTTAATCCGAAATCTTGCCAATCCGAGCGCGAAACTACTACGCCCATGCGCATATTGATTGCATTATCGAGAGTATTACGCATGCACAGCGTTTGGGAATGGGAACTTTGTTTGTTTGTTTTTAATTAAGCACAAAGCTACACAATGGGCTATCTGTGCTCTGCCCACCACGGGTATCAAAATCCGGATTCTAGCGTTGTAAGTCCGCAGACACACCGCTGTGCCACTGGGGGGCCCGAACGTCAAACACTCGTGAAGATGAGAACAAGTTTGTAGGTAGTGTTAAGTTGTTTTTTTTTTAGTAAAATGAGGCGGTTAAAATTATATTTATATTAATAAAAACGGTTCCTGGATATTTATTTAGCGTTGGCTTTGATGACTTTATCGTTAGTGCTTCAGCAACTTTTATTCTCCCGATGTCCAGCTGTCTTGGGATTTTATACATTATTTTCAGGGATAACACAGTTTGGGCCAAAATGTTTCCATATTTTGTAACAAATAAGATCATTATTATGAAGATGGAATACAAATACACTTATCACTGTCAAACTGAGAAATGCATGTTATATTAAACATCTATATATGTAATTTGCATAATGAGACAGGTTCTATGGACATCATGAACGATTTATTACAACAGCAAACAATATTATCAGACACCTGTAGAAAGATGTGTAATTCAGCATTTCACCTGTCGTAACAAAACCTTACTAAAATATATATAATGACAAAATATAAAATAAATTATTATAAATAGCATCTGTAACCTTATATCAGTTTATATTAAATATTCAGTACTTGGTTGGTCCTCCTCGTACTCTAATAACCTCCATAAGACGACGTGGCATGCAGTCGATGAGGCTGTTTATGTAATCCACCGTGATTTCATCCGAACTTGTCACTAAAAGGCACTGCAACTCAGGTACAGTAGCTAGTTTAGTGTCGTGGTTACCAGTTGTCCGAGTCAGTTCTGCCCAATAGTTCTCAATGGGATTACAATCTGGAGACTTTTCTGGCCATGGCAATCTTGTAACATCCTCCTGGTCGATATAATCCTATAAAATACGCTCACTGTGAGCAGTGGTGTTGTCAACCTGGAACAAAAAGTTATTGCCAAACTTTGCCATCACATATAGCAGAAATATCGTCTCCGTGTGATGCTTGTAGGAGGCGCCATTAACGTTTCCCTGGAGGATACAAGAGCAGTTTTTCCACCATGATGAATAGCTGGTTAAACATGTACTGCATCACATTCGCTGTTGTTATGACTATTCTGTAATAAATAGGCTCATGTCGTGAAGTGTTGCAAGACTTTTTCGACCTTGATGTGTTAACCTGATCAAAACACGGGAAGAAATTTTTGGGCGGCGACTATTAGACTTTCCTGGAGCAAAGTTTCCTGTACTCCGATGACATTTCAAGATTATGGATATCGTACACTGGGGGTATCCTATTATTCTAGCAATGTCCGTTTGTTTCATACCATTTCTAGACAGTCGAACAATTTGACGCTCTATACTACTGGCAAGTGACGAAGCATGACTCTACACCAAATACAGAGAAATTGTCTGAACAAAGCATTTATCTGTTTCTAAAAAGATTATACCAAAAGCACACCCTTTCATACAAAACAGGTGTGTATGTATGTTTTAACGAATGCTCAAAATAACTTATACAGACCAGAATAAAAACTCGTACATTTTTTGTCCAATCATACGTTACATTTTCTGTTACTACTCGGGCATTTAATCTATGCATGTACAATAACAACAACATAGAACAGTATGCAGACAGTGTGGAAAAAACGGTATGTTTTGTTTCTTTGAGGTGTTCAAAAACATGTGAGGGTCCTTTAGGATATTTCTTAATTCTGGGGATTATTTCTCTCCTGAATGAATTTTGTAGATGACTCCATTGTTTACATTGTCAGTGTAGTAATTATTAATAATATTCTTGATTTTCATACCTGGCATTTGTATGGTTATGGTATTTATGTCGATGATGTGTTTCTTTATGAATCCTTTTCACAATTTGATTTTCCCTGAGGTGTTTCACATAAAGAATTGTAGTGTTGATAAAGTTGAAGTTGTTTTCATCATTAAGATTTGTATTTTTTCTTTGTTTGACGTTTTTATCTTTTTGGATAGTTGTTTTTCAATGAAAATCTCCGAAATTCTTTGTAGTTCATTGTCTAAATTGTTTACATAACATGCATTAAACGCTATTTAATAATACACTTCCAATTTGTTTATTTCTGTTGTATAGAACTTGAGTATTTACGTTTAAAGTATTATTCTGAGGTTTTGCTTTTTTATGAATTTTAGTCTCTTTCGTTTCTTATTAAACACAAAGCTACGCAATGGGCTATCTGTGCTGTGTCCATCATGTGAACTCCTGAGGGTTTTTTACTTATAACGTGGACATTTAGAGTGTTTGTAAGCAATGTGGAAATCAACCGAAGAAAACTAGACATCAAAACAAGCAAAAAAGCTGAAGTACTTCTGATAGTTATCAAAGACAACACTAAAGAAAAATCCAAGAACATCCTTTTATCTATAGTTATATTTTATGCACTTCATTTTACAATAAAACTAATCGGCACCTATAAATTTGTTCTCACTGTTAGGATCCTCTAAGGTTCTCTGAAACTATACTGCACATCTAAATGTAACTTTTACTTGATAACGATCCGATACTATACATCTAAACGTTGTAATCACTAAAATCAGAACTTTCCTACTGTCAAAGTTGCTGTCATTCTATTTCTGAAGAATTAAACACAATTTGTTTTTCTAAAAATCAAAATGGACCTAGAGAAAAATTAAATTCTGAAGAGGCACTATTAAACTTTGCACAAAATATTTATAAGTCCTTAGATAACGAAGAAAAACAAACAATGAGTGCATTTTTGAAGGCGTTTGATACAGTAGTCGTGACGTATCAAATTTTATTAGATAAAAAGCAAATTTTATAGATAAGAGTCCTTGCATTAAAATGGTTGAAATCTCATTTATATAAAGTAAGACGGAAAACAGGGATTTGTACTTGGATCCATTTTTTTATGATATACTTAATGGACTTATGTGACCTAAATTTAAGTTGTATAATTATTATATTTGCTAACGATACAGCACTAACATTTAGGTCTGCTAATATAAAATAAGTGTAGTGCGAACTTCTGAGTCAGAGCATCAAGCCTGTTTGCTTTTATTCCAGATGTTTGAAAATGTTAGTCAAAGGTTTTCTCATTTTTTATTATTTCCATTTTTGAAATTATCATGTGAACTTTGACTGTGCTCAAAAAACCTTGAGGGGGTTGGGTCTCCCTCTCCTGATACTATGGCCATTAATAAATGATTAATATACGTAGTGTTTCACCAGCTCTGTGTCTTATAACCTTAATGAGATTCATACTAAGCAAGAATTTACTTCTACTTTTGTTGTGATGTTTATTATTTCAATGAAGAAAATAGCAATGATGAATTCAGGTTATCTTATAAAATCCAGCACAGGTGCGGTTCTACGATTTGGGCTGGGGATCAGAGGTTGCAATAATTAAATTGAGTTATCATTATAAGCTATCTTCATATTAGAAAGAAAGAATTTGTGTATTTGCCACAATACGAAAAACGTGTACAAAAGTCATATATGCAGTTAAGATTGTATAGAAGTACAAAACAGTTCTAACAGGACACGTGTCTTTCTACCGCGTGTTTCTTGTAAGCGAGGTCAAATCTGTATACACATATTAGTACTGTTTGTTGTATGTCCATGTAACTACTTCACAGGGTGTGAATGGATCCTCAACAAAATTGATATGGAGTTTCGTTAGACATACAAATTTTCAGTTTTTCGTTTTGCAAGTTTATGGGCGTTTTTGCATTTTTACCACTATCTCGCCTCCTGTGGATGGATCTTCACCAAATTTGATATGGAGGTTTATTGCATCCATGGGGAGATACGTATAAATTTTCACTATTGCATTTTGCGTTTTGCGGTTTTTATGGGCGTTTTTGATTTTTTACAACTACTTCACCCCCTGTTGATGGATCTTCACCAAATGTGGTATGGAGGTTCACTGGGTCCATGGGAAGAAACATACAAAGGTTACTAGGTTTATTTTTCTACAAATGTATTCCCAGTATTACATCCAGAAGTGTAATTTGGAGACGACTTGAATGGGTAGTGAAAAAAGCTTTATTACAAATCTACAACGTTTCAACAAGCTTATGTAATCATCAGCTACAAGTAGTTCATATTGACACATAAGCTGGTCAAAACGTTGTATCTCTATATAAATGTAATGGTACTGTCTGTCGTGTGTCCATGTAACTACTTTGCAGGGATGGTTCTGCATCGAAATTGGTATGGAGGTTCATTAGGTCCATACACATTATGAGTTGTTTTTTTTTGCGGTTTTATGGCGCTTTTCCGCTTTTCCATTTTTTACCACTACTTCGCCCCCTCTAGATGGATCATCACCAAATCTGTAGGTTTGTTGGGTCTATGCGGAGATACATGCAAATGTGCGATTTCACGTTTTGTGTCTTGTAGTTTTTATGGACGTTTTCTACAATCACATATAAGGGAAGCAACTTTTCATGTCTTAAGATAACCTTTCATTATATCATGAATTTACCTAACTTCCGTACAGGGAAAGGGTACTCCAGCTAGTACACAATAGGGAAAAGGAGGATTTTAATTTGTTCTGTAACGCACGGATTTATGAAATTTCAAAGACAGATAACAAAAAACTAACGAATCCTGCACAAAGCAAGAGTGTAAAATCATACACTAATTTCATCTTGGGGATTTTAGTCCCCTTTAGTTTATCCTGAATCCACCCCTTTAATTAATATACAGTAAATTCAGTTACATCACTACCCGTTAATGTAATTACTCTTAATTGTTGAAGTGAAATCAACTGTCAGTTTAACGTATTTCATTACTGAAATGTAGTTCAATCCATTCTCGGACACAACAACATTTGACGGTGTAATAATATTTCATAGATAAAATGCTCCCTTACAATGTAAAAACAAATACAGTACTATTGTATGCAATAACACTAACTAATCTACACGGTTGAATACAATACTCTTACGTTTTAAGTGTGCACTTTAACACATGAAATGTTTATTGTATTTGAAAATTTGATAAAAACAATACAACAATATTAAGATAACTCACAACGTCAACAGCTTTGAGTTTGGTGCAATTAATATAGTTAAGCTAAATGGTAATATTCCTTGAAACAATACCTGAAAACATCTTGCACATTAGCTAATATGTATTATTATAATCTCAAATGGTTTTTCCCTATTTTTATTATTAACTTATATCTGTTTTACTAATTTTGCTCGTTTGTTGTTGTGATATTCCTTTATAGAGGAAAAAAAAGACTAAAACAGTAATTTTTCTTTTTAAAATAGGGTAACATATTTGCTTTTGATACAAGTACGAATTAAAACAATGATTTCTGTATGGGCGGTTCTAGTAAATGCCCAGAAAATCTGGTGTTATCTCCTACTGAATCATCTTTAATCATTAAGAAGTACTTTATGTAGGATATCCTCTACATTGATAACAACAACTCATCTGCACTGTTAGTAGAAAAACCACCTCCTGTCTCCTTTGAAGGTATGTAATGAGAAAAACTGTAGTTTCTTTATGTAAAGAAATCCATATGAATTGCGTAAAAAAACAATAGGAATTGGTAATAATATTTTTCAAACCACAATTAAGTTGCTGTGATTTAGTATAGGTAAATCGTGTTAAAAAATCAAGTTGGTGTAACAAAGTCCATAAATATTGCTGTCTCAGCCTGAATATCTACGGTGATTAGAGTCAGTTTTCTAGTCTTTATGTCCAGATGGTTCAGATATTATGACCTGAAAATGTAATTTGAGCCTTGGGACTTTTATCATAATATTTTTCAAAAATAACATAAAATGTCAGAAATTATTATGGTGTGAACGCCTTTTACAAGATGGCGAAGCATGATAGTAATAAATTATATATGTCATAAGACATTATGTTAGATCTAATATATATATATTTAACACTAGATTTTTAATCTAGTCCCTCATCGATTTTCAAGAAATAGAAGAGTGTAAATTAATTGTTTTGTAACCACATCATATTCGTCATATTTATTGCCTCCGACGCGTTTTGCTCAGTCCAGTATAATAGGTCTAACATTATTTGTTTTATGAAAAGTATAGTTAATTATAATTCTTTTTCACAGATAGTAAAAGATGTTCACATCATAACGGTTGTTGCTATAGCAAATGGCTTAGTTGAATAGTGTTCCGGCTATTATTATGTTCGTTGTAATCCAGCAAGCAGGCCTAAAGAGCTCTGGATTAAGTGAAACGATTCGTTGGCAATTAATATGACTAATATGGTGTGATTGCTATACTATTAATTTATACTCTCTAAAGGACTTGGTTAAGAATCTAATGTTAAAAAACTACAGTAGGCCTAACATAATGTTTTGTGACAAGTATGTTAAAGATTATGTTTATATTACAGTGGTGTAAAAGATTATTGCACCACCCAATTTTTTCACATTTTTCGTGGTTCTTGTAATATCTTACGAGATTGTGCTTTGTGGAAAAGTCAGAACTAATGTAAAACGGTTATAGACATGGTGTGGTGTAAGCTGTCTCATGCTCCAGTCATACAAATACATATACGCATTTTTATCAACAAATCAGTCGTGATAAACGTATCACAGCAGAATATCAAGAAACACTTGGCAAATAAAAAAATATCCTCTGAGTAAGAAAACCTAAACTTAAAGATAACGCCACTAACGTAATTGACAAAAAGTGGTCACAGTGTTTCTTGTTTTAATACATGGTTACGCCCTCTCTGTCCTTAATAAATGCTTGAAATCACCGTGCATAGAGTGCACGAGTGATTTAATGTAAGCAGGGGTGAGTTCAGGAAGCAACACGCAGATTAAAGCTTTGTGGAGTTATAAGGTGCTTCTCGCTTTCTCCTCTTGCACTTTTGTTATCCATTACATTCCAACGATTTTCGATAGGATTGAGATCTGGGATGTTGCCTGGCCAACATAGTGTCTTGATCTTCTCCTTTCGAAAACAATCCTTCATCTGAAGCAATGAAATGAAACTTAAGATGTTCGATTTCAGTCGGCGGACAGAGCGCAGGTAGCCCATTGTGCAACTTTGCGCTAGAACAAAAAAAAATATTTCTTGACTTGCTCAATTGCAATTTATATATTAATATTTCGCGTATAAATATTGTCTTTTCAGGAAGAGATCAATGTTGTCTGTTTGTAAATCTTACCTGCATTGGAGGTATGGCATGGCCTGGTGGTTAGGACAATCGCCTCGCCATCTGCGGTTCGCGGAATCGAAACTCCCTCACCAAATATGACTGCCTTATCAGCCGTGGAGGCGTTATAGTGTGATGGTTAATCCCACTATTCGTTAGCAAAAGCTTACAGCTGAGCCATTGGTCTATAGGTATGAAGGTTATTCAATTATAACACAACAGAACGTATGTTTTGAAACTGAAATCAAATGATAAAAAAGAGAACGATACTGTTACAAATATGGGAAACATGAACGTTACACCCAAGAATGTGGTGAAACAGTCAGTATTTTCAAACCAGTTAGATTATATCCTGAAGATGATAATACTCCATATGGCCCAAAAGAACTAAGAAGTGTATTATTCCAAGAAATGAGTCCATTAGTCAGTGAGTTTATTGATTGGAAGCTTCACAATACAAACATCAAGGCTGGTTATACAATTACAATTGTTAGACCCGATCCTTGATGAATAAAGAAGATGGCTTGATGCGAAAAACAGTGGAAATAAAGATCATTGAAGAGGAAGTATTTGTTGCTCTGGGAAGCTTATCTATACAATATGATGAATAGGTGATTGTTATTATGGTGAAAGAGGGCATGTTGAGAATAATTGTGTTATAAGATTTATTCTGAATGTTTATTTAGCCGAAGTATCCCATACACTATTGAATCAAAGTGGTTGATTGCATTGCCGAAATATCATTCAATGATTTCAGTATATTTTGATGAATTTGACAAATACCCTTTACAACTACTTGAAATACGTTTTTATTCTAATAGTTTTTCCAATGTTTCAATTAATGATTAGTAAAACATATTTCAATCAAATAACCAAAGCAATGTACAAGTACATATTATCTAGAAGCACTGACTTGATTCTGAAATGTTATTACTTTGAAGTTGAACTGAAAACGATTTACATATTAGAGTGAAATAGTGTACTGTGAAGCTTGAAGGGTCTGCTGAATGTATATCTATCTTAAGAATAAAAAAAAACAATGATATGCATATATAGGTTTGGAAATTACAATATATTTGTAGACGCTTGTCTGTAGAGTTAATAATCTACAAAGTAAATACAATACAAATTCGCATCTTATAGTGCAACGTGTGCCTTCAACGGTGATTAATGAGAATTAACATTAAGAACACTGCTTATACTTCAATACGATCACAAGAAATTAAGTTATTCAATCTTAATTTCAATACATAATTTTGTAATTTACATTTTCAGTTAGCTCTGTATCAGCATTATATAAAGTGATGAACTACCAAAAACAGAAGAAACTTCTGTTGCACAGTGATATTTACAGAAAATAAAAATATTACTTTTATCATATTTAAGATAGATAAATTATTAAGACTTACCTTACAGGGTATACAAATTCTTTTCAGAACGGTTATGTTAACGTTAATTTAAACCAATAACATAAAAACTCTATCGTTGAAATCTTCCAATCTCAGCTGTTATAGTAACCAGCAGAAAACTGCATTAGAGCAACATAAAATTTCAAAGTTTCAAAGATTGTTCTTTTGTTTCAGAACAAACGATGAACACGTCAGAATGAAAAAAAAATGCAAAACTTTGCATTACAGGAGTACTAAATATTTCATATCAGGAGAAAAACTAATTTTTCTTTCATTTTCAAACAGTATATAATTAACTAAATTTTGTTAAACCGTGATTTAGAGTAAATAAGAATACTGAATATACATCTCTCACAATGTTGAAAACTCTAATGGTACCTGAATGAAAGGACTGAAAACATATCTCTCACAATGTTGAAACTCTAAGACCGTATAAATAAGAATGTTGAATATTTCAAGCGTACTTATAATGGTGCTGTGGAATCGTTTTAGTGTAGCATATAAGATACATATAATAATTACCTGTTTAATTACCCATCTAGTAACCCAAATTAACTGAGGTATGTGAATATTATTGTGGTATTGTATTCAATTTATTACTTACACACCTAAATTAAGTTAGGTTATTATATGGTGAGTTAAAGAGTTATAGAAAACTTTAAAATCACCTATTGACCACCTTAAAGACACCTATATGAAATCTTTAAAATTTTAATGACATCTAAACAAACCTTTTGGAAAATGTGAAATTTCTAGATGATATTAATCAACACTGGAAATAATGTATGACAGATAGTATGCGACACTGTTGAGTACTTGAAAACCACTTATATGAGGATGTCAAGACACTTTATTGGCACTTATATAACATTGTTGATCATTTTAAATACCCCTATATCTGTTATAAAAAATTATAAAACTACTTAAGACACTTGAGCACGACCAGCGACCAAATTATGCCACGATGTCTTTTGACGAACCCTGGAAAATTAGTTCATAATAGGTGTGATATTTAGAAAAATCTCAATGTTAAAAAATTAAATAAGTCACAATTATGCTTCTAATAACCAAAGTACGTACGGAAGATAAACCATCCTTCTGTTGTTTTTTTTTTGGAATTTCGCGCAAAGCTACACGAGGGCTATCTGCGCTAGCCGTCCTTAATTTAGCAGTGTAAGACTAGAGGGAAGTCACCTAGTCATCACCACCCTCCGCCAACTCTTGGGCTACTATTTTACCAACGAATAGTGGGATTGACAGGTCACATTATAACGCCCCCGCGGCTGAAAGGGCGAGCATGTCTGGTGGGTCGGGGATTCGAACCATCGACCCTCAGATTGCGAGTCGAGCGCCCTAACCACCTGGCCATGCCGGGCCCCCATCCTTCTGAAAGCATTCGATTTGTCTTGTTTCCTTTATGTACCTCATAGCGATTGACGGCAAGATCTGTTCATATTTTATTTTCATATTCTCACAATACGATAAAACATTTGCTTGTTTCAGGGTCATACCATAGGTACACCACCTGCTCTTTGTCAATTGTGCTTAATCGAATTCCAAATTTTAGTATTATAAGTCGAAATAATACAGTTCACCCCATGGAGGCCGATAATGAAAAAAAAACATATTTTGCATTTTTTTAAATTAATAGCTATTATTCCGTCTTTTTTTTATTGTCTATCGTTTTACGAATAACTAAATAATAAAAAGTATATTTATTTTTAAGCATTATGCTGCACAATGGGTTACTGATGCTGTGTCCAAAGTAGAAATTGAACCCCAAATTTTAACGTTTATTAAAAGCCTGCTAACGTAACATTAAATCATCAGGAACTAATAGTATGAAACACAACCAAATGATATTGCCAACCTGTTTAACTAATGTGAGCTTTAACAAGGCTCTTTATGAGACTTTCTTTACATAATTTTTAATATAGATGCCTATTACGGAAAATAAAAGAATATTTACATAAAGCTGCATCTCATTTTAATTTCTATCATATTCCAAATATCGATTCATATTCTAATCCTGAAATAATTTATCCCAAAGGCTGAAAATATCTGTCCCTTTCGTCTTTGTGTAAAATTTCTCCATTAATCGCTTTGATTGGACAGGAGAAAAATAATTTTTCCAATCTCCAACAGCTCCTTTTCGTACAAAATCGACTTTCAAAGATTTGAAAATGCCTCATAAAGTCGATTTTGTACGAAAAGGAGCTGTTGGAGATTGGAAAAATTATTTTTCTCCTGTCCAATCAAAGCGATTAATGGAGAAATTTTACACGAAAGATGGGTTGAAATATGTTATGGAGTATTTTAAAATGGAACCTCTGTTCCATTCAAATTAGTTTCATCTGTATTGGAATAAAATAACTTCATATCTTCATTAAAGCGTTTCATAAATTTTATGCTTGTGTGATCGAGAATCTTCAGCATAATTTCATCATCGGACTCCAATGTATCTCCATACTGTGGACCTAGAAACTTGGCCAATTTGAGAACAGCAGCTTTGGTGTCCTCCTTCATTTCTTCGTATGTTATAAAGCAGACGTTGGGATCGTTTTTGTGTTCGTACCCGGAAAGAAGATGATCAAAGTAATCTCCCCATTCGGTTTCGCCATTGATGAAGACCTCGAAAAAGTCGTCGAAGCTTCCACCTTGAAACTGATATCCTGGAAACATTTTGGTGTGATGATAGAAGGACACACAACAGTCTCTAGGATTTCTAGTAACGTAGATGTATTTGGCATTAGGTGAATAGGGGCACATATGAAACGGCAGGTGTGTTTTAATGGCTCCAGGACGAATCATATTTTTTACAATCTTAGGCCCCACCATTTCTATGAAAGGACTGCGTTTTTGAACATCATCGAAACTTTTAAATGTTTCTCCCTTGTTTAGAATATTATGTACAATATGTTGGGTCCAAGTAGTTCCACATTTTGGAAAGGTCACGACAAATATGTCATCATCACGAGGTTTATATTGGATAGCACCTCGTACACATTCCGGCGAAAATGTTATGTTTATGGTAAAACCGTCTACTTCTTGATATGTCGGATTTTTCCTTTGCTGAGACATTTCTTACTGTACAGCCTGCAAATATACGAAATAAATATTCATCAGTGAAAAATAACCGTTATAGCCCTTTCATTAGTAATATTTGTTTTTGTTTTTTTCAAAAGTCATTTAATACACTTCTTAGGTCTAGCGCAGGTTACCTGAATTGAAATAGACCTATCACGTTAATGAATGGTATCTTAAGACTAAGACTTGTTTTATCCATCGCGATGAACAAAGATACTGATTATGTTGTGGAAGGATCTGTTGTTACTGAGAAACTCAAAGGTGGTAGCTATGACAATGTAAGGCAACTATTCATTTTCTTAATTCTTTTTTTAATGGGAGAAATGTAACATGAACAATTATTTTGATGCTATAATTGTATAGGTAATGAATCACACCAGCCCCCAAAATTATACCTTTAGGGAACTCTTTTCCAGATAGCCACATCAGCCAAAACCTGGCTCTAACCTACGATTCTAAGTTAAATTGGACTAAACATATAAATGAAATTAGAAACAAAATCTGGCAAAGTGCGAATTACATACGACAGCTGACTGACACCGACAAGAGAGAAACAACCGAAGACATACTCAAAATCTATAAAATATACAACATGGTTAAATTTAAACAAATCACAAACATACAAGTTACATACAATCCAAAGGCAGCTAGTCATCATCACCCACCGCCAACTCTTGGGCTACTCCTTTACCAACGATTAGTGGGATTGACCGTCACATTATAACCCCCCCCCCCCACGGCTGAAAGAGCGAGCATGTTTGTTGGGACGGGGATTCAAACCTGCAACTCGTAGATTGCGAGTCGAGTACCCTAACCACCTGGCCATGCCAGGCCAACAAGTAAAGAAATAACTTTAAAAAAAAAGGAAGTAAATGTAAGGATGACTTATATCAATCCTTTAAAAACAATCCAAACAAAATAGTAGGGATGGCACTAGCATCATCCCTACATAATAGCACAGGCAAGAATTAACATATAGCAACATATATAACTATTCAATCACAATTGAGTTTCATTTATCCTATTTTTGTCTGTTAACATTCTACTACACTGTGTGGCCTACAATCTTGTTTGCATTTTTTTTAAGGATTCATACTAGTTATCCCTACATTAATTCCTGTTTTGCAAAGCTTTTTCTTTACTTGTTTTACTAACTTAAACTGGCGTAATTAATAACAAAAATTATTACCTATAAATAGACATTACAATCACTATATCACTAATAAATTTGTTAGTTAAAAAAATATAATCCCAAATAATAAAATATTCTTCGTCGCTTTCTTTAGTTTGTCTGACTGTCCATATAAGAAATTGTGTTGGTAATTTCTTTTTTCCATAGCTTATAGAACAAAGGATTGGATGACTATTAGTTTATTACAACCACTTGCTGTCTTCTCCCTAAGGAGTGAGAGTTCTCTTCAGGTAGATAGTCAAAGAAATCCACTAGTGTCTTCATCTTGATGGTACCTTGAAATTGGTCTCATGAGGAACCTCGAGCTGTCCAATACGTGGATTTAATGCTGATGGCGTTTTCACTGAAGTTAAGTAAGTGGTTGCTCTTCCGTCAACGTCCTTCCAAAGACAATCACGATGTATAACCCAATGTTTGGATCTGCTGTTCTTCTGGATTCTGCACTGTTGCACTATAGGACGTCTGTCCTCATTAGGCTGTGTTGTCACAAAAGTCTAGCCCCCAATGGTCTAATTGTCGTATGTTGCATGGGGATTCTCAGGACTTAGACTGTGAAGTTACTTGAAGCCTGTCTAGCATCGCATGTATGTTTGTGCATAAATCCTATTTCTAGTATGCACTCTTTCTCGATGTAAACTACCCACACACCACACTGAGTATGTAAGCTTCCCTGAATAACAGATACTTCCTCTATCCGCATCAAACCATCGTCCTCTTTGTTCATCACTGAAGACAGTTTCCCGCATTTTATCGGGTCTAGCAATTGTAGCTGTAGTTGTACTGTCTATGACCATACCGCGAGGCTTCTAATTAATAAATCCATTGACACCTGGAATTGTTTCTTTAAACAATACATTCTTTGTTTCTATTACGTCAAATATAGTATTTTATATTGGGCCATATGGAGTATTATCGTCTTCAAGATATAAGCTAACTGGTATATATCACTCACTGCCTCATCATATTCTTGGGTGTAATGTCCATGTTACACACGTTTATAACAGTATCATTTTATTGCCATCATCTGAGAGCAGTTTCTAGCAATATGGTCTTTTGTGTTCCATTAGGTCACCTTCTTGTTTGTAGCCCGATGGCTCAGCTGTAAGTTTGAGGAATTGTAACGCTACAAATCACAGTTTGATACCGGCCGTGGGCGTACAGTACATAGCCATTGTGTATCTTTATGTTTAAATACAAAACAAACAAACCAAAGATCCAATAGGTATTATATATTTCTATCTCATACCTGGAAGAGCAAACATTAAAGGAAAATTCATCCGTAGTCCTCTCTATGGCTAATATTTTGCAGACAAGATTTATAAGTTGACAAAATGGATCTTTCTCAATATTTATATGGAAAACATTAATGTTTAAATTGCGATTGAGAAAGTCAACAAAATGTGGTTTGTTTTGTTCTAGCACAAAGTTACCCAATGGGCTATCTGCGCTCTGTCCACCTACTGAAATCGAACACCGGATTTCAGTGTTGTAAGTCCAAAAAACTTAAAGCTGATAAACCAAGGTGACAGTCAACAAAGAAGTATATTTCTGTGTAAAGTAAAGCTATATTAAGTGCATTTCTTGAGTTCACGTAAACGATTATCTTTACAATTAAAATGACATATTGTTGTGTGATTTTTTATTATATCCTGCTAGTCACTTTACAACTTTTGTTTTTGTTTTATTTTTTGTCTTTTTATGGCCAATATCTGTATAAGGTTTACTTACAAACTTAGTATAGTCATTAGGCTTTTATATTTTCAGAAAAATCTTAATTTAAATACGGAGTACGGTATTTTAATACACAATATTCATATTTTCAAAAAGCAACAGCCTGAAAAGAGGTTAATGACAAGTGCCATAGAGATTTGAAGTAAATGTCATTTTACAGACGATAGTTTTGTATAGCATGTATCGGCTTTGTATAGCATGTAATATATACATAGAGATACATATACACATAACCTTTAAATTTTTATGTTTTTCTTTAAAATATACTATCATAAAAGTTCTATGATATAAATTACGTGTACGTGTACATATATGGACTTTGTTACACCAGCTTAATTTTTAACACGATCTACCAAAACTATATCTCGTGCACATTAATTGTGGTTTTAAAAACATTACTCTAAATTTCCATGGATTTTTTTACACAATGAAACTACAGCTTTTCTCAGTACATACCCTCACTAGAGACGGCTTCACTGCAACAATTTGTTGAGTTGTTGGTCTAGAATATATTATACTTATGAAGTACACCTAAATGAAAGCTGTTTCAGCACGAGATGACGTCAGATTTTCTGGAAACTTGCCAGAACCACCTATGCAGAAATTATTGTTTTAATACGTACTTGTATCAAAAGCAAATACTTTAGCCTATGCTAAAGAGAACAATTATTGTGTTAGTCGTTATTTTTGTGGACCTTTTTGTAAACATATTTATTTATCACTAATATGAAACAAGATTTTTAATTATATAGCAGTAACGAATTTCCTGGTCCCCTGTACATCGGATCAACATTTTGAAATTATAGCCATATTAATTAAAAATATTTTGGATGTGCTCTTGGTTTTCACATATTAGTTGAAAATGCAAAGAAAATTTCTAGGGTACAATTCCACACTGCCTTCTATGTAGGCTTCTTAAATTGTAACTTCTGGTTTCTGAGCACAATATATTTATATTTGCTCAATCATTTGCAGAAGTCGATCAGCCTCTGAGACTGAAAGTCATCAGATTTGTTTGAGTACGGTGAAGGTAGGTCTTAGAGGCTCACACAGATGTAACCAAACTGGAAATCTCTTTACCATTTCATTCTACCTCAACCAGTCACAACTTGAGCCATATCTATCACTTGAATCTAATTCTGCTAGTTACACCTTTAACTCTCCTTTATCACTAGATTCTCTCTTTTCCATTTCATTCTACCTCAACCAGTCACAACTTGAGCTATATCTATCACTTGAATCACATTCTCCTCATCATTCCTTAAGCGACCTTTATCACTAGATTCTCACTTCGCCAGTTACATCGTGTTCTTACAAAATAAAAACAAAATTATATTCTTGTATAGAAAAGCATAATACCAACTAATCTACACTGTTGAATACAATACTCTTACGTTTTTAGTGTGCACTTTAACACATAAAATGTTTATTGTATTTGAAAGTTTGATAAAAACAATACAACAATATTAAGATAACTCACAACGTAAACAGCTTTGAGTTTGGTGCAATTAATATAGTTGAGCTAAATGGTGATATTCCTTGAAACAATACCTGGAAACATCTTGCACATTAGCTAATATGTATTATTATAATCTCAAATGATTTTCCTCTATTTCTATTTTTATCTTATATCTTTTTTACAAATTTTGCTCATTTTTTTGTTGTGATATTCCTTTATAAAGAAAAAAAAAGACTAAAACAATATTTTTTTCTTTTTAGTATGGGTTAACATATTTCCTTTTGATACACGCAAGAATTAAAACAACGATTTCTGCTTGTGTGGTTCTGGTAAATGTCCAGAAAATCTGGCGTTATCTCCTACTGAAACATCTTTAATCATTAAGAAGTACTTCATGTAGGATATCCTCTACATTAATAACAACAACTCATCTACACTGTTAATAAAGAAGCCATCTCCTGTCTCCTTTGAAGGTATGTGATGAGAGAAAGTGTGGTTTTTATGCGTAAAAAAAAAACAATAGGAATTTGTAATAATATTTTTCAAACCACAGTTAATGTGCATGTGATTTAGTATTGGTAGTTCGTGTTAAAAATCAAGTTGGTGTAACAAAGTCCACATATATTGCTGCCTCAGCTTGAGTGTCTACGGTGATTAGGATCAGTTTTCTAGTCTTTATGTCCAGATGGTTCAGATATTATGATCTGAAAGTGTAATTTAGTCTTGAGATCTTTATCATAATATTTTTCAAGAATAACATAAAATATTAGAAATTATTGTGGTGTAAACGCCTTTTACAAGATGGCGAAGTATGATAGTAATTAATTATACATCTCATAAGACATTATGTTAGGCCTATCATATTTTTAACACTAGATTTTTAATCTAGTCCGTTAGGGATTTTCAATAATCAGAAGAGTTTAAATTAATAGTACTGTAACCACACCAAATTCATCATATCCATTGCCGACAATGCGTATCGCACAATGAACGGTTGTTTTTATAACAAATGACTTATTTTAATAGTGTTCCGGCTACTATTGTGTTCGTTGTAACTCAGGCAGCTGGCCAGGTGGTTAAAGGGCTCGACACGCAATCTGGGGGTAGCGGGTTCGAATCCCCGTCACACAAGACATGCTCGCCCTTTCAGCCGTGGGGGCATTATAATGTGACGGTCAATCCCACTAATCATTGGTAGTTCATGAGTTGGCGGTGGGTGGTGATGACTAGCTACCTTCCCTCTAGTCTTACACTGCTAAATTAGAGACGGCTAGCGCAGATAGCCCTTATGTACCTTTGCGCGAAATTCAAAACAAACAAACAAATAAAACCCAGGTAGCCGGCTTTAAGAGTTCTGTATAAAGTGAAACTCTTCGTTGGTAATGAATATGACTAATATTGTGTGGTTGCAATACTATTAATTTGTAATCTTCTGATATATACATCCCCAAATGACTAATGTTAAAAACTACAGTAGGCCTAACATTATGTCTTATGACAAGTATGTTAAAGATTATGTTTATATTACAGTGATGTAAAAGATTATTGCATCACACGGCTGGTGTAGCTATGCTCGAAATGCAAAACACTAAAATAAACAAAAAGCAAAATATTAGCTTAAGAGAGGACTACAGGTGTAAATTTACTTTTAAAGCTTGTTCTTTTAGGTATGAGCTACGAATATACAATACCCGTTGTTGGATCTTTGATTAATCTGTTTTGTTCTTAAGCGTAAAGCCACACAATGGCTATCTATTGTATGTTCACGGCGGGTATCGAATGCCGATTTGTAACATACTAAACCCTCAAGCTTACAGCTGGGCCATTGAACTACAGGGTAAAAGTGATTCAATTATAGAACAACAGACCATATTTTTTGAAACTGTTATCAAATGATAAAAAGAGAAGAATGTTGTTACAAACGTAGGAAACATGAACGTTACACCCGAGAATATGATGAAACAGTCAGTGATATTAACCAATTAGATTATATGTTGAAGATGATAATACTCCATATGACCCAATAGAACTAAGAAGTGTATTATTCAAAGATATGAGTCCACTAGTCAGTGAGTTTATTGATTGGAAGCTTCACAATACAAACATCAAGGCTGGTTATACAATTATAATTGTTAGACCCGATCGTTGATGAACAGAGAAGATGGCTTGATGCGAAAAACAGTGGACATAAAGATCATTGAAGAGGAAGTATTTGTTGCTCTGGAAAACTTCTCTATAGAATATGATGAATAGGTGATTGTTATTATGGTGGAAGAGTGCATGTTGAAAGTAGACTTTATACAGAAACACTCGTGCAATGTTAAACTAGCTTCACAGTGTACTTTCTGGAGATCCCCATTCACTATATTGCAATTAGACCATCAGAGGTTGAACTTTAGTGACAACCTGGACACAAGAATAGTATAATGAGGACAGATGACCTGGAGTGCAACAGAGTAGAATAGATGGTCAAAACCAACAGTCATCCCGTCGACGGAAGAACAGTTAATTGCTTAACTTCAACAAGTAACTCGACATTTCTGTCGAGACCACTTTCATCAAAAATGGAGACACTAGTGGATTCCTTCGACCATCAACCTAAAAAGTGTCCTCCGCTCCCAGTGAGAAGACAGCAAGTGACGGTGGAGGATAATTGGTCATCTCATTTTTGTTCCATAAGCCTTGGAAAAGTAACCACCAAGTCAATTTACTGAATGGGCAGTTTAGACACAGTAAATAAGGCGACGAAGACTTCCATTTTATTATTCAGGGTTTTGATTATATTTTTGTTAGCAAATTTAATTTATGATATAGTGATTGTAGTGTCTATTTATGAATATTGATTTTCATTAATTGTGAATAGTGACTTTGTTACTAATTATGTCTGTTTAACTTAGTGTGTTATTATTTTACTTCTGTATTAGAATTGTTCAGAGGACTTTACAATCCACTGGGAACAATGTTATACGAACTGTCCTTTTTACTTTAATTTAAACAGAATAGGCGTGTCGAAAATCAATTATAGCTGCCTCTTTTTATCCTATTATTCTCGGCTATGATTTTAATATTTGAATTTACACATTTTGTATTGTTTTATTGAAGGTGTTTTGTCACGATGTCGTGATAATGTTTGACGCCTACAAATGTCTTGAGTGTCTAGATATGACGAGACGTCTCGAAATTTTTAAAAGATTCAGAAAACAATCTGTACAAAAAAAACACCAAAGAGTTGTTGTTGTCGAGGTAATAAATACGAAAGTCTGTTAGAGCGTTAGTTTGCAAGTCAATTTACCACTGTAAATTTTGAAATTGTATTTCAACAAATAAGATAGTTTGCAAGTAAGTGACCGTTTAGTTTTATTTGTGAGTTAGGACATATCTTGTAAAACTTTTAAATTACAGTCGAAGAAGTGAATCATTTTTACAATCATTAAGTGGATTGAACTTTGCATTGTTTTTACTGAATAATAAAGAAGAACCCGTTATTTTGTTTTGAATTTCGCTAGTCATCCTTAATTTAGCAGTGATAGATTAGAGGGAAGGCAGCTAGTCAACACCATCCACCGCCAACTCTTGGGTTACTCTTTTACTAATGAATAGTGGGAGTGATCGTCACATTATGACGTCCCAACGGCTGAAAGGGCAAACATTATTACGAGTCGAGCACTTTAACCACAAGGCGATGATGGTAGAAACTGTTACAACATATTTCATTGTTAACACATTAAGAACTCTGGTGTGCATAAAAACAACATTTCAGACTTATCTTTTGTTCACGCCATCTCATAGAGCCTTTTACACAATAAGTCTATCAGTTTGCAGGAATCATAGCATATTAAATTTAAATATGTTATTTATCTAATTATATAATGCTTCTGCAAAATTTACACACACGACAAAGAAAAAAATTAATATTGTCGTGTTAAACGTTTAAGCTGAAGAAGCAAGATTTTGATTTAACAAATCCGTTCAAAATACTATTTGTTAAGACTTAACACTATTTTTTTTACTTCGAATGATTAGACTTATTTTTCTGTGATGATAATGTTTGCTGAGCTTCGAGGTTCACTGAGGCTGTAAATCAGCAATCCAGTTGAAAATGCCCACGCACTAATTAAATCTACTCACAGTAAATTAATTTATTTCATTCAGAATTTAATCCAGGCTAGAACAGAGATCCAGTTTGATCACACTTGAAATAAACTGTCAAGAATAACTTCACATCAACAGAGGTACAAAATCTTAAAATTAAACGTAGCAATAAAAAAGTAAATGTAAAGCACTGATTCTTCAAAATGAAAATTTTAAAGGAAATCAAGCGGGTAAATACAATGAAAACTTTGAGGCATCAGATGGTTCGATATTGAGTAGGCAGAGAAAGTTTTGACTATCTAATGGAATTTTTTAAAGTGGTAAAGATTTGCTGGTTCATTAGAGCATAGTGTGTTCTAATTCTATGGAGGAATAACCTGTATCTTTAAGGACATAGCTTGTGGTTTTCTAAACAGTCTTATAACTTTTATCAGAAAGAAAAGTCATGAATATTTACTTAGAAAAAGGTAAAACTCAATTCGCCAATTCCAAGGTAAAGACAATATATGTGGCATCAAGACATCTGTTATATATTATAAAGTGTTTCTTGGTACGAGAATAAAAACTAAATGAAAACTACGTAAAAGAAGTCCACCATAGATTGTAGGAATAGTAAATGTGTAAAAAATCATTGTAGAACAAGAAGAAGGAACCAGAAAGAGTATCAAAAGAGTGTGAAAAGGAAACGATTAAAAGGTAAGATAACTGTGAGAGAGGACAAAATCTGAAGGAATCATCATCATGTGGCAGTTTTATCAAAGCATACTATACCAAGATGTCATCAAACCATCGAAAGGGGTGAAAATTGACGTGTAACTGCAAGTTCCAAACTCCCCGTATGGGCAGTAGCTATAGGGTTTAATATATTACAACACACATGAAGCACAACATTAACAGTTAAGGTGGGCTTGTTCATTAATAGAGTGGGAAAGAGAAGGGCCATATTGACTGAAGAGTCTAAAACCAAATCTTCTGGTGTGAAATTCACGATGAAGGAAGGAGGTTAACTTGTTAACACTTATGAAGCAAGTGTCGCAGTACACTTCATACTCTCCAATGAATAATGCAACTCAGTGTGAATGATTGAGAACATAACCACAGACTACCTTTGAAAGGATTTAATATTGATAATGAATTTAGGCGGTTGGAGCAATCAGCACCCTATGAGAAGCAAGATACAACACTGGTCAAGTTTAATTGAAGGCAGCAACTTCCTACAAGACTCAATGTGTGAGCTTACAAATTCAGTTTGCTAACCAAAATAACCTCCAAATAGACTATTTCAAAAAAAATATTGATAACAGTAAACCATTCAAGATCAATGATAAAGCTATGCCAAGAAATTGCAGTAATGTAAAGATTGAATAATCTGCCAGATTCATGTAGATTTATACGGATAAAGATTCTATCTTTATCAAGAACCAAAACTCTCATTAACGAAAAAATAAACTCCAAGAGCAAATTCTGGAATTAGAGTGTGATAATTCCCAATTATGATTGATCCCATTCACCTACAAACTCAAAATGAAAGACAAAGTAAGGGAATGTAATAAATCAAAATAATGAAAAACGATACAGTGAATATAGACATTAAGGAAAGAAAGAGAACTGGTACCTCAAGAAACAGTCATTCGTGTGGCTCCTTCAGGTTAATGAAAAAAGCGAAGAAAAAGGGGTTAACGATATATCTTTCCCACCACTCGGGAGTTTCAGACAAGGATCTAAAAAAAGGACAACTTAGAAAAGGAAAAAAGTGTTTTTTATTAAAGACAGCAATGAAGCTAGAAAATGTTTTATAAAGGATGAAATAACAACCATTCATGATGCTTTCCAAATTTTCTTTTTGGTTTAAACAGTTAATAGTTAAGTACCAGTAAAAAACTTGTGATTAACAAATTTAATACTAGAATTGAGAACACACAGAAGCTATTAATTATAAGGTTTGATATTAGAATGTTAAATTCTGTATTTGTAGAGTGGCTTTCATGAAGCTACGTCTTCAGTTTTTGTTTGTTTTGTTTCTTTCTTTTCTGAAATGCTACATACATCCCAAAATTAGTTTTATTAATACCGTAAGACTTTTAACAATGAGTAGCCATATTCAATTTATGAAATCAAGAGAAAGCCTAGTAAAGTATAGAATTTAACCTAATGAGGCAAACAAGCAATATAAAACGGCTTTAGCATCCTCTGTTTGTTTGTTTGTTTTTGAATTTCGTGCAAAGCTACAAGAGGGCTATCTGCGCTAGCCGTCCCTAATTTAGCAGTG
>NW_013665796.1:176430-183834 GCF_000517525.1 Limulus polyphemus | reverse complement strand
TAATTTAGCAGTGTAAGACTAGATGGAAGGCAGCTAGTTATCACCACCCACCGCCAACTCTTGTGCTAGTCTTTTACAAACGAATAGTAGGATTGACCATCACAATAATAACGCCCCCACGGGTGAAAGGGCGAGCATGTTTGGTGGGACAGGGATTCAAACCCGCGATCTTCAGTAGAACATTATGTAGATTGTGATCACCAAAGTGCTGAAGAAAGAGAGCCTGACCATATGAAGGGGTATTCGAGAATTTTCCAACGCCAGAAAAATGTTGAACAACACACACTTAATACAAAAACATATTTATCCATTCACTGTAAGTTACTAATAATATGTATATATTTAAACTATATTTTGTTTAACGATACATAGATCTAATCTAGATTGACAACAATTTGCTGTTTTTATAACAAATTAAAATTATCATAGCGAAAAACAGTACAATGACTATAGACATTATGAAAAGAAAGAGAACTGGTACCCCACAAAACAGCCATTCCCGTGGCTTTTAATGAAGGGATATAAAAGAAATAACTACTTCAAGTCACTCGTAGTATTTGATTTCTTAATTAAATTATTATTCAATAAAGAAGCAGTTGTTATTTCTCTGAGGGGGATAACTTAGAACTTGATCCACCACTATTTTCAAGCACAAAAAATCCCCCCTTTAAAAATGGAGGTTATTATCAATTACATACTGAAATTTGCTCAGTAATTCTACATTCGGCATGAATGTTTGTGATACTGATAACATTATATACAAAATATTTTAGAGTATATTTATTCTTGAAACAATGATTTACATTAATCATAATCAGTATATCACTGGACTTGAATGAATGCATTTTCCAGGCTCATCATTTATAGTCCTAATTCTTAGATTATACCATATAAATGGATACATATTTTACAGACAAAATCAACAGTAAACTTACTGAGAGCGAATAGGCAGGTCCCATCCCCCAAAACATCGTAAATATCAGCATTGTTCGTGGTCTCGAATATTAACAGAAAGCAGCTTTCAGGCCGACCCAAAATGGAGCGTTTGATGAAGTTGTTCTTTGGGAATACCTATAAAACTTGGATATCTAAATTTAGATATAGATTAAAATGTGCTCAGGTGTATACTATGTGATCAATTGCTTATATGCTTGCATACAAAAACATGTGCTTTTGGACCCACAAATATAATTTCTGCTGAAAATATTAAATCATTTTTTATATGTTTGTATTGATATTTTTCTTTAACTATCAGACATTATATGCAATATATGGAAGATTTTGTTATGAGTCTTTCATATTAACTTCTGATCAAAGCAATCTATCTACTTAAAGCGAAACTAAAAATCAACCTCGAAATAAGTGTAGCTGATTAAATAAAATTTTCTAATGTTCTTTCATATAAATATTTGAGTACATTGTTTGATGAGTTTAGGTACCCCCGCTG
The DNA here is from genome assembly GCF_000517525.1 of Limulus polyphemus. Classification (NCBI taxonomy): domain Eukaryota; kingdom Metazoa; phylum Arthropoda; class Merostomata; order Xiphosura; family Limulidae; genus Limulus; species Limulus polyphemus. The sequence goes on along the minus strand of NW_013665796.1, from coordinate 182,387 downwards.
TCCTCAAATTGGCCAAGTTTCTAGGTCCACAGTATGCAGAAATGTTCGAGTCCGATGATGAAATTATGGTGAAGATTCCCGATCATACAAGCACAAAATTTATGAAGCGCTTGAATGAAGATATGAAGTTATTTTATTCCAATAAGGATGAAACTAGTTTTGGTGGAGAAGAGGTTCCAAATGGGTTAAATAATTTTATGGAGTTTCTTTTTATAAAACACAATCTCAAAATACCTCATAAAGTCGAATTTGTTCAAAAAAGAGCTGTTGGAAAATCGAAAAATTATTTTCCTCTTGTTCAATCAAATATATTTATAGAAATATTTTACTCGAAAACGAAAAGGACAGATATTTTCAGCCTTTTGGCTATATTATTTCAGGATTAGAATGTAAATCATTATTTGGTATATGACAGTAAATAAAATGGAATAGAGTTTAATGTAAATGTTTATTTTGTTTTTCATTTTACGTATTACGTATTAGACGTCTATATAAAAAAAAATCTGCAATGAAAGTCCCATAAGGAGTCTTGTCTGTTTGTTTTACATCAAAGCCACATTGGGTTATCTGCTGTGTCCACTCCGGAGAATCGAGCTTCAGATCTTAGCCTTTCAAGTTCATAGTTTCACCACCGTTCCACCGGGTGACAAAGAGCATTCTTAAATTTCACGTTCGTTAAACTGGGTGGTAATATCAGTTTGTTGTGTTTCATACTATTTTGCTCACGGTGGTTCAGTGAAATTAAAATAGGAAAGCTATACACAATCAATAAATCAATAATATTGGGCTATATGAATATACCATGCGTTTTTAGCTTCTTGTAATATTATAGTATTTGTTTTAAGTTTATTCACTGTTATGTGTATTTGTAGGTTTTCATAACAGTTGTCGAAAAAAGTTAATATTTTTGTAAGCTATATTACTTGTTCTCGAAATGGATAATAACTGTTCCCTCCAGGAAAAACATTACTCAATATTACACACAGCAATGTCTTACAACGGCTGTTCAGGTGTTACCTAGAAGATATGGTACCATCTATGTTGTAATGAAAATGGTCAATAGTCGCCCTAGGTAAATGAGAGTTTGTTTTTCTTGTATGATAAGGAACTACATTTGGTCAGTTTGTCGCGAACATCATACTGGGTGAATATAGTCTGAAAAACATCCTGAAGAATTAACGATTGAAAGTATTTAGACACAATGCCAGTCTGTCATGCTTAATATTCAAGCAATTACACAAATCATTATTTCATTTTAGAATGACTTAATTACAAAGAGGTTTAGTAATTGATATGTTGAAAGAAACTGTTATGTAGGAGACATATCTAAAATTGCTTTGAATGTTATTTCAGATTTATCTTAATTCATCACAGAGTAGACAAGTAGGAGAACATTTGATGTCGTGACCAGGAATTTGTTATTGCAGAGTTTACGGGAGGTAAAGTCAGTCGCCAAACGAAGATTGTTGTTCAAGAGAATTGTAAGTCCAGGAGTAGTCCTCTCTTCGGTATAGGACATTTGCTGATGCAACAAAGGTCTTTGAACTTTATCTTGTTACAACGTATAACTCAGGAAGAAGACCTGTTGATTTATGGTGAACTCAGAATGACTGGTCATGCTCTTCCCATGAGGAACAACCTCGGAAAGATATAAAGACGAACCGAGAATCATAATGACAGTATGGCATTTAGTGAGCCTGAGATCGGGTGTATTGATCTCTGAAAGACTCATGGACTTTCATAAGCCACAGCAATTCAATCCCAGCTCTGGTTGAATCACTCGTGAATATTGGTGGACGATATCCATCAACTAGAGCTATCTCTTCAGCAGGTAAGATAGTAAGTGGTGAAGTGAATTGGTCATGGAGCAACGATAAGCCTGCCAATCTGGACATGATCCAAGGAGGAGTTTGAGGTCAAGCAGAACCAATGGATGTTTATCCTTTAGTACCTTGTCGTTCTGCTACAATTGAGCAAATGGCTACCACCCGTCAGAGTATTGAGATTCTTAAGAGTCCCTACCATTTTGTACCTATGATGCCGAAGTAATCTCAGTCAGTTGCCAGATGTGAAGTGAAAAATGAGGGCATCTAAACTTGATAACGATTCTCCCTGAGTGAAGATGTGGAACATTTCGTGCGGCATTTCAGCCAGAAAATTCTCTTTAGAAAGTCCTGCTCCATACTCCATTGAGTACTTCCAAGAGGAGCAACTTTTGAGTTATGAAACAGTCATTACCAAGTTGTACCAGAAGTTAAACCTGGTGTAAATCAATAATCTAGCGGGCCGAATTCAAGACTTGAAAGAGATATACCATGGAAAGCCTGAAAACTTACGCGGATGATATTTGTCGATTGTATCGTAAGGCTGACTCTGTAGCAGTCTCAACAGATTGCGAGGTTATCTTCATTGACACGTTCGTAAAAGGGCTACTCAATGAGACGATGTGGCATAACCTGGATGTGAAAGACCTCATTTTCACCAACACTGAGGCAGTTTCTGTAGTGATGCAATAAAAAGAGCTATTTACAAACGAGAAAACAGCCCGTAGCAACAGCTGCAATCACTTTACCTAGGATAGAGAGGCACACCGAGGCACCCACGCTATGCCAGGTTCGAATCCAGCCAAGGTAACATGAAATTATTGTGAAGCCAAAAATACCAGCATACATGGCAAGTTACCGCTATGAGTAAATATACTACTACGAATGCTGAAGTTACAAAACCTTTACTAACAAAGTTTAATTAAATATTTGCGGAAATCTAGAATTTTTCATATTCTTTTCACAAACTTACAACTGGGTGTTTTGAAAAGTGCAACTATGTATTTTGGCATTGATGGTAGTTTCTATATTATACGATTTGATGAATAGATAGAGACCATGAATTTATGAAAAACATGTATCCAGTTATGTTTCTGAAGTTATGCATTTTTTTGTTTTTCTCGACACATAGGATACTAATTGATATAATAATCTTCCAGGATTTGTTATTTAAACTATTTAGACCCATAGTTTACTACCATGATCATAGTAAATTATTATAAAGTTAAACCAATTAACAAAATATTTCAATATTCTCGTATAACTGGTTCATCTATGTTTATATCAGTTATTTTAATGATACAGCATTAAAATATATGAATTTATTTTGCATGCAACTATATTCCTAAAAAGCGCAAAACTTCCCGCCGTTTACAAATAATTGGGTAAAATTCTCGGATCATTCACCTTCCAAATTCTTTCATTTCATGCTTTTGTCTATATATTCAACTATCCAAAAAATGATAACTTATATTATTTGTGTTGTGAGATTTATTCTAAGTTTTTATTTAGCCGAAGTAGCCTATACACTATTGAACCAAAATGGCTAATTGCATTGCCGAAATATCATTCAATGATTTGAGTATATTTTTATGATTTTGACAAATACCCTTTACACCTACTTGAAATATGTTTTTATTCTAATAGCTTTTCAATGTTTCAATTAATAATTAGTAAAACATATTTCAATCAAAGAACCAAAGCAATGTACAATTACATATTATCTAGAAGCACTGACTTGATTCCGAAATGTTATACTTTGAAGTTGAACTGAAAACGATTTACCAGGTTAGAGTGAAATAGCATACTGTGAAGCTGTTGAATTGTCTATTTATCTTAACAATAAAAAAAAACAATAGTATGCATATATAGACGCTTGTCTGTAGAGTTAATAATCTAGAAAGTAAATACAATAAAAATTCGCATCTTATAGTGCAACGTGCGCCTTCAACGGTGTTTAATGAGAATTAACATTAAGAACACTGCTTATTACTTTAACACGATCCCAAAAAATTAAGTAATTCAATCTTAATTTCAGTACATACTTTCGTAATTTACATTTTCAGTTAGCTCTGTATCAGCATTATATAAAGTGATGATTTATCAAAAACAGAAGAAAGTTCTGTTGCACAGTGATATTTACAGAAAATAAAAATATTACTTTTATCATATTTAAGATAGATAAATTATTAAGACTTACCTTACAGGGTATACAAATCTTTTTCAGAACGGTTATGTTAACGTTAATTTAAACCAATAACATAAAAACTCTATCGTTGAAATCTTCCAATCTCAGCTGTTGTATTAACCAGCAGAAAACTGCATTAGAGCAACATAAAATTTCAAAGTTTCAAAGATTGTCCTTTTGTTTCAGAACAAAGCCACACTGGGCTATATGCTGTGTCCACCACGGGGAAACTTACTGTTGTTCAAACGGAGAACACGTTAGAATGAAAAAATTGCATTACAGAAGTATTGAATATTTCAAAAAAGGAGAAAAATAAAATTTTCTTTCATTTTCAAATAGTATATAATTAATTAAAGTTTATTAAATGGTGGTCAGAGTTGCTGGAAATACTGACAATACACATTTCACAATGGTGAAAGTTGTAAAGGTACCTAAATGAGTGGATTGAAAACACATCTCTCACAATGTTAAAACTCTAAAATCACCTAAATGAGAATGTTGAATATTTCAAGCGTACCTATATGGTGCTGTGGAAACGTTTTAGGGAAGCTTATATGACACATATAATACTTACCTGTTTAATTCACCATATAGTAACCCGAATTAACTGAGGTATGTGAATAACATTGTGGAATTACATTCAATATATTATTTACACACCTAAATTAAGTTTGGTTATTATATAGTAAATTAAAGAGGTAAATATTATATACACACCACTATTATTAGAGGCCTAACTTTGTTGTTTATTTTTTGGTGTGCTGGTGCTGATAAGCCTTGAACAGGCGGAACTGCAGCCAACAGCAGAGGGTGTATTCGTTTAAGGAATGTATTAGACCTTATGTCACAGGTTATATTTTCAGTTACACCTTTGGTGAAATGAAAATAAACCTGTCATATAAGCTTATATGACATTATATAAAACTTTAAAATCAGCTATTGACCACCTTAAAGATACGTATATGATATCTTTAAAATTTTAATGACATCTATATAAACCCTTTGAAATATCTACATGATATTAATCAACGCTTTAAGAACACTTGAAAGAACGTCTGACAGATAGTATCCGACACTGTTGAGTACTTGAAAACCACTTACATGAGGGTGACAAGACACTTTATTGGCACTTATATGACATTGGTGATCATTTTAAGGATCCCTATATTTCTTATAAAAAGTTATAAAAAAACCAATGTTGTGTATGATGCACGCTTGAACCTGGATAAAATTTGGGTAACCTACTTAAAACACTTGAGCACGACCAGCGACCAAATTATGCCACGATGTCTTTTGACGAACCCTGGAAAATTTCATCATGAATAGTCGTGATATTTAGAAAAATCTCAAGGTTTAAAAATTAAATAAATCACAATTATGCTTCTAATACCAAAGTACGTTCGGAAGATAAACCATCCTTCTGAAAGCACTCGATTTGTCTTGTTTCCTTTATATAACTCATAGCGATTGACAGCAAGATCTGTTCATATTTTATTTTCATATTCTCACAATACGATAAAACATTTGCTTGTTTCAGGGTCATACCATAGGTACACCACCTGCTCTTTGTCAATTGTGCTTAATCGAATCCCGGATTTTAGTATTATAAGTCGAAAAAATACAGTTCACCCCTTGGAGGCCGATAATAAAAAAAACATATTTTGCATTTTTTAAACTAATAGCTATTATTTCGTCTTTTTTTATTGTCTATCGTTTTACGAATAACTAAATAATAAAAAGTATATTTATTTTTAAGCATTATGCTGCACAATGGGTTACTGATGTTGTGTCCAAAGTAGAAATTGAACCCCAATTTTTAACGTTTATTAAAAGCCTGCTAACGTAACATTAAACCATCAGGAACTAATAGTATGACACACAACCAAGTGATATTGCCAACCTGTTTAACTAATGTGAAATTTCACAAGGCTCTTTATGGGACTTTC
>NW_013665796.1:162693-175496 GCF_000517525.1 Limulus polyphemus | reverse complement strand
GTTTATATTGGATAGCACCTCGTACACAATCCGGCGAAAATGTTATGTTTATGGTAAAACCGTCTATATCTTGATATGCTGGTTTTTTTCTTTGCTGAGACATTTCTTACTGTACAGCCTGCAAATAAACGAAATAAGTTTTCACCAAGTTCATCAGTGAAAAATAACAGTTATATCCCTTTCATTAGTAATATTTGTTTTTTCAAAAGTCTTTTAATAGTACATACATTCACTTGTTAAATCTAGCGTAGGTTATCTGCATTGAAATAGACCTATCACGTAAATAAATGATATCATAGGGCTAAGACTTGTCTTATCCATTGCGATGAACAAAGATGATGGTTATGTGGTGGAAGGACCCGCTGTTACTGAGAAACACAGTAGTGCTAAACCATGACACTGGAAAGCAAGTATTATTTTTCTTAACTCCCTTTTAGTGGGAGAAATTAGTACAATGAATGCATCATGAACAATTATTGTGATGCTATAATTGTATAGGTAATGAATCACACCAACAAAGTTTAAAGTAATTTGAACTGATTATCTGTATACTGTGTGGGTATTATAGTCCATCATATGAATAATGCTAAGCGTAACGAAATGTTTATGAGTGACAGTAATTTATCATAAATTGTGTTAAAAATAAGTAATCGGCTTTATGAGTGTAACTCACATTATGTTCAAGTGATTCCTTAAATAACTAATAGTAATTTTGAATATCTAATGAATAACTAACAATTATTCTGAGCAACTAGTGTGTCTAATGTGAGTCATTAATATCACTAGTTATATAACATTTCTTCACGACATTACGTGTAATTATTATTATTAAACTTTCTCGAGGTTTATCGCGAAAAAGTTAGTTAAAGTGAAACTAGTTGTGTTATACACACTTCATAGTTTGTTTAACATACTGATTTTTTGTATTACATTTAATATTCTTATATTTTCATTACAGAACAAATATTCTAACTATTTATAGTGCGATTCATTTGATTTCGTATTCTGTATTTTCATAAGGTCTAATTTTTGGCTGCATTCTTGTTAATTTCCTGCTGTTCGACTGCACACCTAAACAGTAACGCATGTCATAGTAATTTATCTAATATGCCACGCTCCTCTAAGGTTACACTATAAGAACTGTTTAGTGAAATTTATCTAATATGCTACGCTCCTCTAAGGTTACACTGTAAGAACTGTTTAGTGAGATTTATCTAATATGCTACGCTCCTCTAAGATTACACTGTAAGAACTGTTTAGTGAGATTTATCTAATATGCCACGCTCCTCTAAGGTTACACTGTAAGAGCTGTTTAGTGAGATTTCATTTCATAAAGATGTTACTGGCCTGGCAAAGCCCGGTAATTGGGGAATTGGCTCACGATCTGAGGGTTCGAATCCCCGTCACCGCCTTTTCAACCCTGGGGTCGTTATAAAGTGATGGTCATCCCACTATTTCCTTTGGTAAAACAAAGAGTTGGCGTGAGTGGGATTGACTAGTAATCAAGCAACTCATTACTGTAAGACACGACAGAGAAACAAAAGACACACCAAAAAGAGTCATCTTAGTGTCCTCTATAAGAGCACACTATCCCTAAATAATATACGTTTTTCTTCCGAAAACAGAAGTATAACTTTAGAAATAACGTTAGAAAATAACACTATTCTTACTATCACTGGCCTATATTGCTCTCCAAAAAATAACTTAGATGTAAACCTACTGCAAAGATTTGCAACTCACGACCATAGTTACTTAACAATTGGAGACTTGAACAGTAAAAACGAAGTTTTTAGATGTGCCACTACTACAGCAGAGAACTGCAAGATTTCATAGAGGACACCGATAGTATCTTACTCAATGACGCATGCTATAATAACCTATTATGCTATAATAGCAATGATATCTTAGATCTATATATATGTTCCAATTCTTTGACAAACTCATTCATTTCATTTGATGCCGAAGAGGACATAGACAAGGATCATCTACCAGTTTGGTGCAACTTTGATCTCAGTCCAAATTATAATCAACAAATAAATACCCCAAAATTTATTTACAAAAAAGCAAATTAGACAAAATACCAGGAAATAGTAAATAATAATCTGCCAGAAAAACTGTTAATAGTATCTAAAACTATACTGTAATTACTGCCGTACAATCATAGAGTGCCATATAAACATAGCAGAAATATGCATCCAAACAAAAACACAATAACACAACCAAATATGGAAACCCCATGAACAACTCCTAAATACAATAAAAACTAACACAGAAAATAAAGAAAAATCTACATGAACACACAAAATCCCGAAGTATAAACCAGACTAAGTACACTCAAAAACACTATAAGAATCGAAATAAAAACACTAAAAGCCGATAATTGTGGCATATACAGCTCAAACCTTAACACACTCACAGACTCAAAAGACTACTGTCTTCACTTAAAAAGATTTATTGCAAACAATAAAAAGAAATACATATATATATATACAACACTAAAATACAGTAATACCTTAGCAAGTACAAACACAAAAAAAGCAGAAATATTCATAAAACACATGGAAAACACATATAAAATACTGAAAGAACCGATAATGAACACATCATTCTACAATAAAGCTAATAACCACGGTAACACAAACAAAACCCTATACACACCTACCTTCCCGGTCGGTTACAAAGAAGTAGTAACACTGAAACTAACACAACACAATAACAAAAAAAAAGACAAGAAACAAGGCTCCAGCACATGACAAAATACAATATATACTTATTAAAAACGCACACCAAGGTCTAGCTGCCGTACTTAATCTATCCCTAAATTCATGCTACTTGCCAACTGCTAGGAAGCTAGCGGACATTTTAATGTTTCAGGAAGAAGAAAAGCCATCAAGTACACCATAAAGCTACAGACCAATCAGCCTTACCAGCAGTATTGATAAACTACTTGAAAAAATCACCAGTTCAAGACTTTTGACTTATGTCGTACTGATATTAAAATTATCTGAAATACAAAACGGATTTAGAAAAAAAAAAAGACAAACCAAACGAATGCACTTTCGCCTGCTTTCTTGATGTTGAGAAAGCGCGCGACACTGTTTGGCACAAAGGATTAAAATACCAAATGTCAAAAATGTCAATATTTCGCTGGCTCTCCAACTTTCTAGACAACAAGATAGCTAGAATTAATGTGTCGGTCATCTTCTTGGAGTACATTACCCCGGAGGCAGGTGTCCCCAAGGAGGGGTAGTTAGCCCTATACTTTTCATCATGTATGTGAGTGAAATGCCACTGTCTGATCCAAATTCCTGCTTCTGCTCCCAGTTTGACGATGATGTGGCTATATGGAAGAGTTCTCATACTCCAACCATAGCAACGACAGATTTACAACCAGGATTAAATGAAATAAAGAAATACTGCAACAAAAAATAATATTATTCACAAAATCAAAAAGAAGAGCAAACAGCGCCAAAATTATACTTTTATGAAACTCTTCTCCAGATAGCCACATCAGCCAAATTCCTGGCTCTAACCTACAATTCTAAGTTAAATTGGACTAAACATATAAACGAAATTAGAAACAAAATCTGGCAAAGAGCGAATTACAAACGACGTCTGACTGGCAATAACAGGGGCGCAACAACCTGTATGCCTGCCCAGAATGGTTAAATGTAACCAATTCATAAATATACAAGTTACAGACAATCCGAAATTCATTAATCACTAAACATACAGAGTTACATAATACACAAACACTGCCTTCATACACAAGTATGCAAACATCCCTATGTTGTCAGACAGACTTCAAAATAGATCAATAGATTACTTCCGCAAAAATCTTAACAAAAATACATCATTAAGAAACCTGAAAAACTTAATCATACATGAAGATAATATACTACTGAATAAACCGGTAGTAGCTAGATATAGTGTTAATTTTATTTTAAAAGTGTTTTTATATGTAAAATTAAGATTAATGCTTATGGGTTTTTTTTTCATCGGTATTTATGGAGCTGTTTGCGTAAAGAAACTTTACGTTGATAACGAACGAAAAAGAGTAATATTTACCAGAAAACAAGAAAAATCTACGTTGTACATTCATGAACATGGCCTGAAAAGAGCCACTCGCGCGTGCGAACGAACACCTGAAGCGCGCATGCAATAACTGCATGATGTAATAACAGGTTTTTTTAGCTACCGGACCGAATTATACCGGATAACTAATGTAGGCTTCAGTCAAGAACTAAACCAGCAGTCAAGGAGGGAGGTAGTGGTCCAGGATGTATCAGATCCTCCTCGGTCACTTGACCAAAAAGAACGATCAGAAAGATCAGAGTGACGTTGTTCAACGAAAGTTAAATCACGACAATACTTGAAGCCAACAGGTGGTGCTTGTGTTCTGTAAGTAAGGTATGCTACATTATTTCTTTATTGTTACTGCTATTAACAGTATTGGTTAGAATGTTTAGTATACCTAATTTTATTATTTCCATTATCACATTCTATGTGTTTGTTGTTAAGCACAAAGTTACACAATGGGCTATTTGTGTTGTGCTTACCATGGGTATCGAAACCTGTTTCATAGCGTTATAAGCCTTCAGAATTACCGCTGAGCCACTGTAGGACATATTGTTATTAAATATATGTTTTGTTTTGCTACCTTAATACATATTTATTTGGGACTAACATAAATTTCCTAAGCTGGCTGAACCTCGGGAGATATTATTGATATTATAGCCGAAAATATTGATAACAGCGGTGGTATCCTACTGATGTAACACTGCACAGAGCTTAAGAGAAGGTTATTTAATAAACTATACTCATTACTACTTAGAAGTAGATAGCTTGTTTTGATTGGAAGTTAATATGAACTACTCATGACAAACGTTTCATAATGGCTGTAGTTAAAAACAATATATCAATACAGGAGTATAAAATAAATTATTTAATACGTTCAACATAAATTATATTTGTGGTTACAAAAGTAGACATTTTTTATGCAAGTATATAGGCCACGAATCACATGTTGTAGATTTTAATATATATCTAAATTTAGAAGACAGCGAACAATGCTTATATTTACGATAGTTATAGGGATGGGACCTGCCCATTCTCTGTCTATAAGCTTTATTTTTTCTAACATACCCTCCTTAATCAAGCTTTCTGTTGGCTATGGTTATAATCTGAAAAAGAAGACTGTAGATGATGTGCCTGCAAGATACATTCATTAAAGTCAAGTCTGGTGTTGGAAAGAATTTCGTAAAGCTCTCCGTGTGGTCAGTCTTTCTTTCTTCCTGACTTTGATGATCATAGTCTACATAAAGTTATTGTTTCATAATTTCGCGCAAAGCTGTCCCCCAGAGAAAGGCAAATAATCAACAGCCTTCACTGCCAACTTTTGGGCTACTCTTGTCTGATGAAATACTGAGATTGAACCGTCACTTTCATAGCGGTACTTTGGACCCAAGTTGCAGAGCAGTGTTTTTGTAAAAACAGTCCACCTTTATAACAGAATCCTTCTATTGTCATCATTTGAGAGCAGTTTATAGCAATATGATCTTCTGTGTTACCATTGAATCACCATCTGTCTTGTAGCCCGATGACTCAGCTGTAAGCTTGAGGAATGATAACGCTGCACATCAGAGTTCGATACCCGCCGTGGGCGTACAGTACATAACCATTGTGTATATTTATGCTTAAATACAAAACAAACAAACCAAAGATCCAGTAGGTATTTTATATTCCTACCTCATACCTGGAAGAGTAAACATTAAAGGAAAATTCACCCCGTAGTCCTCTCTATGGCTAATATTTTGCGCCCCCCAATGGCACAGCGGTATGTCTGCGAACTTACAACGCTAGAATCCGGGTTTCGATATCCGTGGTGGGCAGAGCACAAATAGCCCTTGTGTAGCTTTGTGCATAAATAAAAACAAACAAACAAACAAAAACAAGCTAATATTTTGCAGACAAGATTTATAAGCAGACAAAATGGGTCTTTCTCGGAAAATTCAATATTTATATGGAAAACATTAATATTTAAATTGCGATTGAGAAAGTCAACAAAATGTGTTTTTGTTCTAGCACAAAGTTACTCAATGGTCTATCTGCGCTTAAAGCTGATAAACCAAGGTGACAGTCAACAAAGAAGTATATTTCTGTGTAAAGTAAAGCTATATTAAGTGCATTTGTTGAGTTCACGTAACCGATTATCTTTACAATTAAAATGACATATTGTTGTGTGATTCTTTTATTATATCCTGTTAGTCACTTTACAACTTTTGTTTTTGTTTTTTTGTCTTTAATGGCTAATAGTTTTATAAGGTTTACTTACAAACTAAATATAGTCATCAGCAGTTTTTTTCTGTAGAAAATCTTCATTTAAACACAGAGTACGGTATTTTAATACACAATATTCATCTTTTCAAAAAAGCAACAGCCTGAAAAAATTAATCAGTTTTTACAATGCACTTATGGCCTCGTGGCGCTCAATTTGCAGTCTGTGGTTTCGAATCCTTTTCACCTAACATGCTCGCCCTTTCAGCCGTAGGAAGGTTATATGTGATGGTCAATCCTACAATTAGTTGGTAAAAAGTAGTCCAAGAGTTGGCGATGGGTGGTGTTGACTAGCTGCCTTTCCTCTAGTCTATCACTGATAAATTAGAGACGGTTAGCGTTGCGCGAAGTTAAAAATTATAATGCACTTCTATGACAGTGTGTTTCAACTGTGCAGATATTTTCATCTTTCTTTTTTCTTCAATTACATATGACCTTCTCGAATTTTTTTTCTGACTATACACATGTCTTGAGCATTTTATTGGAAGGTAAATATAAAATGAAAGAAAACAAATTGAAACCACATGACCATAAACATTTAGAGCACATTTTTCCAGCTAATGTTCTAGTGGTTAGTGCGAGGGATTCGAGGTTCCGTGGTTCGTGTGTAGTTGTAGTAAAAGTAAAAGAAAAAATTGTGCCTCGCACTTTTTGAGCTGTGGGCACGCTATCAAAATGGCGGTCATATCCCACGATTGTTTGGTATGTTGTGTTGACTAACGGCCTTTCTTCTAGACTACGATGTCAAACTTAGAGACGGCAAAAGCAGATAGCCCTCGAGTAGCTTTGCATGAGATCCAAAAACAAACAAAACAAATCCATTTTTGTTTTATTAATGTGTTAATTCAAGTTTATACTTAGCTCATAGGCACTCTATTTCGTATAGCATGTAATTTACACATATAGATACGTAGACACATAACCTTTAAGATATTATGTTTCTTTAAAAGATACTATCATAAAAGTTCTATGAATTAAATTGCATATTCATCAGTTGATATAGATATTAGAAACTAACCCTAACCACCGTAGTGACTATCTATCCGGGCTAATACGTATACATATATGGACTTTGTTACACCAACTTAATTTTTAACACGATCTACCAAAACTATATCTCATGCACATTAATTGTGGTTTTAAAAACATTACTCTAAATTCCCATGGATTTCTTTACACAATGAAACTACATCTTTTCTCAGTACATACCCTCACTAGAGACGGCTTCACTGCAACAATTTGTTGAGTTGTTCTGATGAATCTAGAAGATATCCTACGTATGAAGTATATCGTAATAAAATATGACGTCAGATTTTCTGGACACTTGCCAGAACCGTCCATGCAGAAATTAATCGTTTTACGTCTTACTTGCATTAGCTTATATTAAAATTTTTATTTTATTGTGTTTTATACTCTTTTTATCACAACAAAAAATGAGCAAAATTTATAAGAAAAATATAAGATATTTATAAAACCAGGGGAGATTATAATAATAAAAATAATACATATTAGCTGAGGTTCTATAGCGAAATCAAGATGTTTGGAGTATTGTTGTTTCAAGAAATATTATCACTTAACAGAGCTATATTAATTGTACTCAATTAACGGCTGTTTACGTTGTGTATATTTTCATATTGTTGTACTGTTTTATCTAACCTTGAGATACAATAAACATTTTCTGTATTTCAATACCTACTAAAATATTCAAGTATTATGTTCCACAGAGTAGCTTAGTATTTTTATGATGGAATTGTTGTTATATTGTAAGAGATCGTTTTATCTAACTATCAAATATTTTTGTATTATCAGATTTTGTTCCAACAGGGATTAAGTAAAATTCAAAAGTGAAGTACGCTAAGTTAAAAGTCTAGTTCACTTCAGAAGTGGGGAGTATTTACATCACCGGAGTTTACAGACTTCACTGTATATTTCAGGGATGGATCCAAGGGGAGCTCAAAGGAGATAGAGACCCTCAAGGCGAAATTAATGCATGTTTTTTTGTTGTTTTTTTCATTTTTGCTTTGTGCAGAATTTGTTACTTTTTTCGTTATATCTTGGTTTTCGAATTTCTTAAAACCTTGCGTTAAAAAAACAAATGAAAGCATAATTGTATTTTTTTTTCCCTATCAAAATCCTTATTGAATATTTTACCTCGTTTATAATGAACACACGTACGAATGACACGTGTCCCCTTAGTGCTCTTTTGTACCTCTCTACAAATCTAACCTTATATACGATTTGTGTATTTTGGCCAAAACACAAGTTCGTTTTTTTCTCTAACATCCTAACTCAGCCAAAACTTTAGAACCACATTTGTACTACATTTTAAGGAATGGATTACTTCAACACTAATCTGAATTAGTGTTATTTTCGACATTAAATTAAGTATGGTTTGTTTGTTTGTAATTAAGAACACAGTTACACAATGGGCAGGCTGTGCTCTGCCTACCATGGATATCGAAACCCAGTTTTTAGCGGTATAAATCCGCAGACATTCCGCTGTGCTACTGGGTCGAGGGGCAAAATAAGTGTGCATAAACATCACAACAAAATTAAAGGTTATGACAATGGTGAACTACTACACATAGTTTCCTCTACAGAGGTATCCTAAAACCCGGAACAGCATACAACGAATTATTTTCTCACAAGTTAAACTCATATTTCATGGCAAGTTATAATAAATAATCACGTTTACAAATAGTTTTAATATCACACAACAGTCAATAAACACCATAAACATAATTAACTAAATTCTCAAAACCACGAGTGGAAATCTTCTCTGAACAGCATTTGAGCATTTATATAATTATATCTATGATGTTTATAGACTATCGTGTGATATCAAACCTTTTTGTAAACTTATTTATTGATTGCTAATATGAAACAAGATTTTTAATTATATGACAATAACGTATTTCTTGTTGGTCCCCTGTACATTAGATCAACATTTTGAAACTATAGCCATATTGATTTAAAGTGGTTTGGATGTGCTGCATAACGCTTGGTTTTCACATATTATTTGAAAATGCAGAGAAAATTTCTAGGGTACAATTCCACACTGCCTTCTATGTAGGCTTCTTAAATTGTAACTTCTGGTTTCTGAGCACAAGATATTTATATTTGCTCAATCATTTGCAGAAGTCGATCAGCCTCTGAAACGGAAAGTCATCAGATTTGTTTGAGTTCGGTGAAGGTAGGACTTAGAGGATCACACAGATGTAACCAAACTGGAAATCTCTTTACCATTTCATTCTACCTCAACCAGTCACAACTTGAGCCATATCTATCACTTGAATCTAATTCTACTAGTCACACCTTTAACTCTCTTTATCACTTGAATCTAATTCTATTAGTCACACCTTTAACTTTCTTTATCGGTTGAATCGAATTCTGCCAAACACACTTTGAGCCACCTGTCATGGTGATTCTAACTTCGCCATTTACATCTTGTTTCATGAACAATTTTTCTCTATGTTAAAGCTTGTCAAAAGATGCTTCGTACCACCACGACAGAATAGCGTCTCAGTGACTTGAGGGGGCTGGCAGGTAAGATAGAAGAAATAAATTTGGTCAAGTTAAATGTTATTTTGGACAATTTCGATGAAACACTTTGTTACTGATAGTTAATGAAGACAGTCGTTAACTTGTTCCATGTATAACATCTCCTTTGCACATATTGTATGCACATGTTGAATGTTTTACATACCCTTACAATGCACATTGTTTTGTGTATAAACACACAGTGACATATATAGAATGATATTTTAGACATTATAATATTTGCCGTTATTGTAATACCTGTCACTACTTGCACAGAAACTTACTACTGTTACAAGTGTATACCTGTAAATACATGTTAGAAAATGAATGTACATATATTTGGGTATCGATATCTTCAATAAACCTTATTAGGCATTTACATTCCCTCCCCCAAAATATGATTAGTGTTGGGTCTTTAAACCCTAACAGCATGATGTTCATTGAAAGGTCACCTCGG
The DNA here is from genome assembly GCF_000517525.1 of Limulus polyphemus. Lineage (NCBI taxonomy): Eukaryota > Metazoa > Arthropoda > Merostomata > Xiphosura > Limulidae > Limulus > Limulus polyphemus. The sequence goes on along the minus strand of NW_013665796.1, from coordinate 165,163 downwards.
CACCAACCCAAAACAGGTAAAGTTCAGATAAAGTAAATATCGTTTTACAGAGTATGGTTTTTACAATGCTTTTTGTAGCAGTGTGTTGCACCTGTGCAGATGTTTCCCTCTCTATGTATCTTTTATTTTTTATTACATATAAACTTCTTAACTTTTTCCATCGATATAATGCACTTGAGCATTTTCTTGGTAAGTGAAGACCAATAAAAAAAACAACAACAGCATTATATGAAACACGTGGCCGTAAGAGCTCAGAGCAAAATATTTTTTGCCGCCTAATTTTATACATTGCAAATAATGATTTATCTAAATAATCATTGGGCAACTTCCTAAAATGTTAAAAGACTTAATCTATTCTCATCTGTCTTTTTCCTCGATTGTCTGGTTTACATCAGTTTCGTTGAGTTTACATATTTTACTGGGCAAAGCGCGGCCCTGTGGATGGTGTGCATAATCCGTGGCTCGCGTCCCATTATTGTAAAAAGAAATCACGCTCTGCACTTTGGAACTGTTGGTGCGTTATAAGAATAACTATCAAATCCCACTATTTCATTAGAGTAGCTAGCGAATTGGAAGTGGGTGTTGTTGTCTAGCTGCATTCCCTTTAATCTTTCACTTCAAAATTGTGGATGGCTAGAACAAATAGCTTGGAGCGAAATTCAACAACAAACTAAATAAAACCATTTTTTATTTGTGTAATATTTCAAAGTTACACATAGATCACATGAACTCGACCTCGTATATCATGTATATATATATATACAGAAAGAGAGATATTCACAAAGGGATATTTAAGCTTACCGTAGTACAAACAGTAAAATGTGACAGGAAATGAGTTCTCGGTGACATTGTAGTTCAGTTGTTCTTATCAATATAGAGGATATCCTATTTATGGCGTACATCTTCTTAATAAAAGCTGTTTCACTACGAGATAACGCCAGCTCTTCGAAACACTTGCCAAAATCACCCATGCAGAAATCAACAGTTTTAATTCATACTTCTATCAAAAGCAAATACATTATCCTGAACTAAAAATATTTTTTTATTTTTTATTTTAGGGTTTTTGTTTTTCTTTGCAGGAGAATATCAGAGAAAGAAACGAGAAGAAATGATAACAAATGATATGAAATAGTAATAAAAATGGAAAAATTCATGTGAGATTATAAGGGCGAAAAAAAATACATATAATAACACATGTTCAATAGCAAAATCAAGATGTTTTGGGGGTATTATTGTTTCAAGCAATATCACCATTTAGCTCAACCATATTAATTGCACCCAGTTGAAAGTTTTTTAAGTTGTGAGTTTGTTTTTTCATATTGTTGTACTATTTTTATCAAACCTTCAAATACAATAAACATTTTCTGCGTTACAATGCGTACTAAAAAATGTAAGAGTATTTACTTAGTACTATGCTATTGTATACAAGAGTATAGTGTATGTTGTTATAGTGTGAGGAAACATTTTATTTAAGAGTCAAATGTTTTTACATTATCAGATGTCGTTGTATCCGACAATGGATTGAACTACATTTCGATAATGAAGCACGTTAGACTGAAAGTTGATTTCATTTTGTTACGTATTAGAATTTCAAATAGTCTGAAACTGAATTAACTGATAAATTTAAATTTAGTAGTTAAATTATACTTTGGATTTAGTAGTTAAGTAAAAGCCGATATATAGTCAGTTTATGTTATTTGCCAACAAGATTGAGACACACAGCTTTCTTTGTTTCTAACACAAATACGTTTTAATATACATACAACAGTACAATATACAGTAACAGTTATTACAAACAATGATTTTTAAACAAAAGTTTCTCAAAGTTACAAGCAATATAACGTCTTCTTTCTAGTTTGGAACTTCCTTTATATCTTATCGATGGTTCACGATGAGCGAGTTGATATAGGTACAATTCACTTATTAGGGAGCTAGCTAGCTCTGTAGTTCTCGCTGATCACACGCCGATTACAGGTCGAGTATCACCGATGACGTTAGGTAATGTTTTCGTAAAAGTACTAACGTCCGATGTGAAGCCACTAAAGTTGGATGATTTGTAATGTTCGAAATTTATAAGCGTTCCTGGTCAATATATCTGAAGTTCCCGATTAATAAGCGTTAGTCACAGTTATAGCTTACGAAGTTTTTTTAGCACACCAAGTATAGCAAACCAATAATAGATACTCTCTTCTTCTGCGTGTGGCGTTGGTTATATTTATAGCCGTGTGGAGGCGTTCTAGAAAAATTAGTTTTACGTAACAATACAAATTTAAGCGTTCACGTACACACATATATTGTTGATTCTTACTCTCGAGAATCTTCTACAACTTTGGAGAATAGGTGAGAGTTTCGCAATACATATCTAACACTACAAGTATATGCATGTTTTTAAATATAAACTTAATCTAAACAACGTCGATATTAAAATAAATATGTAATAACAAATTCGTTACAATTTCAACAGCATTTA